>NC_081414.1:262919347-263228097 GCF_030272615.1 Cryptomeria japonica | reverse complement strand
ATCTTCTCCTTTCCTAGGTCTTGTAATCCCTCCATCTCTACCTCTCCCTCAAACCCCTCATACTCTTCTCTCTCTTTATTCTTTTATCTCTCCTCTTATCCCTCCCTCCCATTTATAGGCATCTCCATTCTTTTCTTCCCCTCTCCCTCCTTATCCACATCTCTCTCTCTCTCTCCCTTCCCCACTAATTCTTATTCTCTCTTTACCATCTACATCATCAACTTTCCATCACACCCTCTTTACCCCTCTCTAGGTTCCTCCCTCATTCCCTCTCCACCTCTCTACATCTCCATCCATATCTCATTACCAACCTCTCTCTATCCCCCTCCATCTATCTCAACCCTCTCTCTCTCGCCCTATCTAGGTCTCTCACGCCTCTCTCCCCCTCTAGGTATCTTATATCTCTATATAACCCATCTGGGTATGTGCAAGAGCATGGTGGGCCATATGACCCCTTAGGAAACCATTAATATCTATCTTAGGACACCATATGACCTCTTAGGACAACATATGGTATCTTTATAAGTCATTTGGTGTTCGACGGAGTCATATGGTGTCATTAGGGGTCATATGGTGTCCTAAGGGGTCATATGGTGTTCTATGACCCCTTAGGATACCATATGATCTCTTAGGACACCATATGAGCCCTAACAACACTATATGGTGTCCTAAGGGGTCATTTGGTGTTTTATGACCCCCAAGGACATCATATGATCCCTTAGGATACCATATGACCCCTAATGACACCATATGACCCCTAACGATGCCATATAGTGTCCTAAGGGGTCATATGGTGTTCTATGACCCCTTATAACACCATATGATCCCTTATGACACCATATTACCCCTAACGACACCATATGACCCCTTAGGACACCATATAACCCCTAACGACACTATATTGTGTCTTGAGGGGTCATATGGTGTCACAAGTGGTCATGTCACGTACTAGGATGTTAAAAGGGGTCATATGGTGTCCTAGGGGGTCATAGGACACCATATGACCCCTTCGGACACCATATGGTGTCATTAGGGGTCATATGGTGTCCTAAGGGGTCATATGGTGTCATAAGAGGTCATATGGTATTCTATGACCCCTTAGGACACCATATGACCCCTAAGACCACCATATGGTATCTTGAGGGGTCATATGGTGTTCTATGACCCCTTAGGATACCATATGACCCCTAACGACACCATATGGTGTCCTAAGGGGTTATATGGTGTCCTTAGGGGTCATGGTGTTCTATGACCCCTCAAGACATGTCATATGGTGTCATTACGGGTCATATGGTGTCCTAAGGGGTCATATGGTATTTTATGACCCATTAGGACACCATAGACCTCTAATGACACCATATAGTGTTGTTAGGGGTCATATGGTGTCCTAAGGGATCATACGGTGTCCTAAGGGGTTATATGGTGTTCTATAACTCCTTAGGACACCATATGACCCCTTAGGACACCATACGACCCCTTAGGACACTATATGGTGTCCTAAGGGGTATTATGGTGTTGTTAGGGGTCATATGGTGTCCTAAGGGGTCATATGGTGTTCTATGACCCCTTAGGACACGATATGACCCCTAACGACACCATATGGTGTCCTAAGGGGTCATATGATGTCATTAGGGGTTATATGGTGTCTTAAGGAGTCATATGGTTTTCTATGACCCCTTAGGACACCATATGGTGTTTTTAGGGGTCATATGGTGTCCTGAGGGCTCATATGGTGTCCCAAGGGGCCATAGAACACCATATGACCCCTAAGGACACCATATGCTATCATTAGGGGTCATATGGTGTCTTAAGGGGTCATAGAACACCATGTGACCCCTAAGGACACCATATGGTGTCATTAGGGGTCATATAGTGTTGTATGGGGTCATATGGTGTCCTAAGGGGTCATAAAACACCATATGGTGATGTTAGGGGTCATATGGTGTCCTAAGGGTCCATATAACACCATATGACCCCTCAGGACACCATTTTGTGTCGTTAGGGGTCATATGGTGTCCTAAGGGGTTATAGAACACCATATAACGTCTAACGACACCATATGACCCCTTAGAACACCATATGGTGTCATTAGGGGTTATATGGTGTCGTGTGGGGTCATATGGTGTCCTAAGGGGTCATAAAATACCATATGACCCCTTAGGACATCATATGACCCCTTAGGAAACCATATGACCCCTTTGGACACCATATGGTGTCGTTAGGGGTCATATGGTGTTCTAAGGGGTCATAAAACACCATATGACCCCTTAGGACACCATATGATGTCATTAGGGGTCATATGGTGTCCTAAGAGGTCATAGAAGACTATATTTCCCCTTAGGACACCATATGACCCCTTATGATACCATATGGCATCGTCAGGGGTCATATGGTGTCCTAAGGGGTCATAGAATACCATATGACACCATATGACCCCTAATGACACCATATAACCCCTTAGGACACCATATGACGCTTAACGAAACCAAATGACCCCTTAGGACATGATATGGTGTTGTTAGGGGTCATATGGTGTCCTAAGGGGTCATATGGTATCATAAGGGGTCATATGGTGTCTTAAGGGGTCACATAGTGTCCCAAGTATCAATACGACCACTAGCCTCAACCCTGTCTACCCTAAACAATGTTCCATCAATCTTGTACCTCATACCATAAACCTTATATCCTACAATCTATTATCTAAATCCTATAAAAGGGAGGGAGAAAAAATTGGGGAGAGGGAAGAATAAAGAGAAAGAGAGATCTACGAAGAAAGGGAGAGGTGGGTAGGGAGTGGTTGAGAGACCTAGAGAGGGAAGAGTAGATAGGTGAGGGAGAGAGAGAATAAAATAAGAGAGATAAGTTCACAAAGAGAGAAAGAGGGGTAAGGAGATGGAAATGAAAGAATTAGAGAGGAGGGAGATATAGAGGTGAGAGATCTAGAGACTAGGAAGCGAGAGGTGAGAGACCTAGGGTGGAAAGATAGATGTGAAGGAGATACAGGGGGATCAAGAGACAAAGAGGGAGATGTAGATATGTAAAGATGGAGGGAAGGAGAAAAATAGGTATGGAAAGAGAGGTTAGGAGGGAGAGGTATTCATTAAGAGAACACAGAGAGAGGGGAGAGAAACAATAAGAAGAGAAGAGAGATGGAGGGAGGGAAGGATAGATATGGAGATAAGGAGGGAAGGTGAGAGAGAGAGGGAGATAGTATAGGAGAGACCTAGAGAGGGGAGAGAGAAGAAATAGAGAGAAGAAAGGGGGAGTAATAGGTCTAGATTTTTTGGTATATAAAGAGGTGACAAGAGAGATAAGAGAAGGAGAGAGTTCATAAAGGGAGATGGGTAAGGGGTGATGGAGAGAGAGAGGTGGAGAGGAATGGAGAGAACTAGATAGGGGATACATAAAGAGATGAGATATGTAGAGCATGAGAGAGAGGTTAAATACCTAGATGGGGGAGATAGAGGAGAGATATATAGAGGGGCATAAAGATATGTGCCTAATGAGACATTAATGGATAAGTATAGAGGTGGAGAGGGAATGAGGGAGAAACCTAGAAATTTGAGAGAGGGAGGTAGAGAGTAGGAGGGAGAGGTGACAACCTAGACAATGGAGAGAGGGAATAGATAGAAGAGAAAAGAGATGAATAAGTGGGGATTGATGGAGATGTAGACATGGAGGGATTTAGATACCTAAGGAAGGAGGAGATAGATAGGTTTGGAGAGAGAGAATAGAGGGAGAGAGTTCATAAATGGATAGGGATAAGTGAGAGGGAGAGAAATATGGAGATGGGGGGAGAGAACTAGAGGGTGGACAATTAATTAGGTCAGATACCTAAAGGGGGGGAGAGAGGTGGTTAATAATATAGGGAGGGAGAGGTAGTGAGGTGAATAGGGAGGGAGGAAGAGACCTAAATATGGGGAGAGAGAAGATAGAAGGGATAGGTAGTGACCAAGAGAATGGAGAGGGAGGGGAGTAAAATAATAAGAGAATGAGAGAGAAGAAGAGAGAGGGAGGGAGTCAAGGATAGATATGGGGTTAAGGAAGGAATGAAAGGTAGAGAAGTTGGGTTTACCTAGAGAGGGGAGAGAGAAGTGAGAGAGACAAGAGAGGGATAGAGATAGGTCTAGAGTTTGGGGATGATAAAGAGAGTGAGATACATAGCTAAAGAATGCTAATAGAAGCATGTTGATTACTGAAATTTGACTAAGTCTGAAATTTTATATGATCCTCTTAAAACTAGAATCTACATTATAAGTCCTATAGAGCTGAAACCACTCTCAAACATCTTGCCAATATATACATGAAATATAACTTAAAGTATAAGAAAGAAAAAAAGACATATTGAAATGTGACTTATACTTAAATGTTATATCTCATTTATATATTCTCCTTCGAGGGGGGATATAACTTGTGCCCAGATTGGAAAATCTACACACTCACAAAACCTTCACATTGGACAATGCAGAACATTTGGCACGCGCCAAATGTGAAAATTTAAAATTTTGCATTTGGCGAGTGCCATATTTGGTGCTCGCCAAATGGTTTGGATTGGAAACCACCAACCCTTTGGGTTGGATTGTACTTGGGCATCCAACCCAAAGGGTTTGATGACCATTTTAGCCCTGAGATGTGTTTTTATCAGAAGATTAAAAAATTTCACATATTTTTGGCTGTGCTCTCCATCAGGTTTGCACGTGTTTCAATGAAACTAAAAAAAATAGCATAGAAACCTCAATCTCTCTCTTATCTATCCAAGCATGTAATTTTTTTTCGCATTTTTGATTTCATTAAGGCTTTCATCTATAATTTCTTTTGTTAGTGTGTCCATTTTTGGTCGAAAACCAACATGCACCATTTTGGGTATAGTTTTTTACACGTTCATCGGATTTTGAAGAAACTTATATTTCTAGAAACTAGACTCCATTCTACACAATTTGAAAAAAAAGTTTTGATTTTTGATTAGTTATCAATGATTTTAGGGGGAAGCATGATCAAATTTCTATTTTTCAGGATTTATCCACTTTGAAAATTAGTAAAAAATCATATACTCATTAAAAAATTAGCTGAAAAATCTGGTATAAACTACAAGGTGTTAGCTAATATCTCACAGATGTGATTTTAAAAATTCAAAAAAAAAAAGTTAACATTTTAGGGGGGCCATAACAAACGCTATGTTATGTTTTTTGCATAAAAACATGACCACTTTTTGTGGCCCCCCTTTTTGAAGCCCTTAATCTCCACCATTTTCAAAACAAATTAGTAGTTTAGAAAGTAGACTCGAAGCACTCTGACTCTTTTTCTTGTTGCATCTTCAAATTTGGAGTGTAAGTATCTTCAATTTATTGTTGAAGTTCAGACTTTGTTGATTTCAGAAAAAAGTGGCATCTTAAGACCCCCTTTTGGTACCACAACTTGGTGCACATACCCAGCTATTTTAAAGTTTTATTTAATAATATTAATTAACGAAAATAAAATCTATATATTAAAATTAGAAAGAGAGATAAATTATATAAATTACTATCGTTGTATCCATTGCACCTTATTAAGATGCAAGCGCTAGTAAGATAACAACCTCATGTAATTATAACAGTGACTATTGACTATGGTTAAGGAATGATTTCATTAAGGATACCATATAATATTGTTAAGAGGTGGTCCCATTAAGGCAACAATTAATGTTTACAAACAATGATTAGTTAGAAGCACAATGGATGATGTGAAAGGGCACCAATTTTCAAAGAGGCCATGACTACATGAAAAGGCATAACCTTTCCTTCGAAATCAAGGGAAATATAAAGAAACACTCCATTGAAGGAATGAGAAGGAGCATCGAATAAGCAATCGCCAAACATTCAATCAGAGAACAATATGTAGAAATCAGAAAACATATATTAACCTAATCATCATTTATAATTATCTAACAGTGTGGTATGAAGTAAAATACATAATGATTTGGCTGATATTTTATTGATCTTTCATTTAATAAGATGTAGAATAATGCATAAATAACATATTAATCATGTTATATCCATTTCTATGTATTTTATTGTTCTTGTTATGATTCTGCAGAATAGAATGGTTATTAAGATTCTTCTATATTTTTCATTCAATTGACCATTTCATTTTGGAAGGGATATATGGTACATACAAAGGATTGTAGGCAGCTAGGAAGCCACTTCGATAGAGACACCCTAAGTGGAGCTAAGAGACAATAATGGAGGTTGTCATTTTGTGCTCCTGACTTGGGTGGAATGGCTCAAGGCACCTTGTATGGTCTCCCAATTGGTGCTTTTTAATGATGATGAGCTGGTTTGATAGAACTGCAAAGGGAATCCCCATATGTACATTTCAGATGTTACAACAATAAATTTGGATTATATTTGTACAATATTGGTATTACGTGCTTATTGATTTTGTAATAATAACCTAATTGTAGGCCATATATCAGAATACTGAAATATAATTTCCATTTCCAAGCATTATTCAAATCTTAATTGAAGAATTTGGGTAGATTAAGTTAAGTCCCAGTAGTTGACATTACATCTTTATTGTGGAAGAATATGAACCTCAATTTGTTTAATGATATTCCTATATTATTTAGAAAATAAACCTATTACAAAAATAATAGGAAATCTAGTTGCAAGTGTGGAATGAAGGATGCCCTTCAATTGACTAGGCTTGACACATGCTACATCATGATTAGCGTTGGAAATAAATATCATGGTGGAGTTTGAAATGTATGACTTCATTTTTATTCATGCCAACATTGCCTCTATGAGATTATGAATACCATAGTAAGACTAGTAATCAAGAAGCAACACATAGCCTTTCTGGGTTAATTATTGATCTTTGGTTGAGAAAATAACTCAAGGTAAATGCAATGATCATGATACATGTGTAGTCAAAGTGATATTGAGTGAGCTAATCCTCTCCACTAAACACAAGTATAGAGTTAAAATACAAACATTTTTCAATGATTGTAGTTGTCTTCCTAGAAGTAGACAAGTTGAACAAGGTGATTAGGGTCAATTTTGAGTCCTTGATTAAGCCTTGGTGGCATCAAGGGATTGGAGCCATCTCGAATGAGGCTATTATAGGTCTTGGTTTTCATCCTGGAGTTAGATATTGCTCAATATTCAATACAATCCCACATATTCAATAGGTCCCATTTATCACAATTTATATTTTTGAATGTAACGATGATCAATGCAAATATAAATCTAAGTGAGAGATAGAACTCTTCAAATTTTTCATAAGGATCGCACCATTACAAAGAAGAGACTAAACCTTCACCTTAGAGACATTATTGAAAGTGACTCTAAGAAACAAATCTAAGATATGATTTGTAGTTTGATTATATGATGTATATGCTTGTAATTGTTGGTTTAACATATGGGAATGATGTCCAAGATCACTTTCATCGAGCAAAACTATTTGGCTCGAGGTAGGTATTGACGACCTCTACCTTCACCTAGGTAAGTGGTATTGTATTATATTGTATTCATCCATGGTTTTCGTGCAAAGCATATTAATATATACTGTCGAACACTTTACACTACCTTCTCACGGTTGGTTGTTGGGGAACACTTTGCAAGAATTATATTTATTATTTGAATACATCAAAGTTGGAGAGCGCATGTGAAGGCAATTGAAATGAGCATGTTAATTCTCATGTGGTGTTGAAAGTTTTTCTTTATAATATATGTTTAAAGGTTATATGAACGTTCCAATGGTCGGGGACAATTTAAAAAAAAAAACTGTTGTATTGATAAATGCAAATATACAAATTGTTTAATGGCTTTTAGATATCTACTTTGACAAATTGCAACCGTGGCAATTGCTCTATCTTGGATCCAAATACTTTTATTTAGTAAAACAGCCCAGTCAAGGCTTTAATAAATGACACCCAACATGGATTCCAATCAATTTTTGTCTATGGTTTCAACACCATTACCTTTAGAAGAAGTCTATCTTTTTTTAAGAGGCAAATTCTAGATGTGAAATCCATTTTCAATCTATGTAATTAAGATGTTTGGTTTTGGGTTTAATAGGCGTTATGGGTAACTTTGATACATTCTAGTTAGAGCAAGTCCAATTTATAGCTTCTATGGAGAGTAATGTTTAAATATATCATTTTATAATTCATATAATAAAGTTTACGTATAACATCTTATGATTATGGTTTAAATATGAGTATAATGTATCTTTAATTTATTCATAAAAGATCTAATCCAAACAAGCAAAATGGTATTAATCATTTATGCATCACATATATTATTGTTTGGTTTTAGATTTAACGAGTTATGCTATGGATAGCTTTGGTACACACTACTTCAAAGCAATTATAATCTTTAGTTTTTATGGGAGAGCAATGCCATTAAGTTTATATAACAACCTACAAAATCTGTGCATTGTATCTTACAACTTACTACCTAATAAATATTTTATTTTGCAAATAAACACAGATTTCAATTTTTATTTAAGATTTATTTTATTATTACATTATTTATTTATTTTTTATTTGAACTTTTTTTTTACAATAACTATTTTACTTTTATGGATTAACAATATTAATTATTAATTATGCCTAATGTAAAAAGCGAAAATGCGAATAGCAGATGTTTATGTGAAAAGCATATTCATTTCTGCAAAACCCTCGAAACATCCTCGAAAGCAGGAGAGGAATAATGGTGATTGGCAAAGAAGAATAAATTTACATAAGGTCCATAAAAATGCTGTGGGCACCTCAAACAGATTTGCAGCTCTGAATGCCTCTCAATCATGCGCTACAGGAGCAAATTTGATTAATTTACAGCTTAATGATATATGCAAAAGGGTTGTCGGGGTTCCAAGGGTCCCCCCATCCGGCCAAAGAAATATAGGTGAATTGGCATCTTCCTCAATTATGATAGCTAACCCGATTTGGAGAAGGACACAACGAAACCCTAGGGCACCATTAAAGAGACAGGAAAATCCTTTAACACAGAAGAGAGAGGAATTTCTTACCATCCCGAAGGCTTCTCTGATAATTGTTACCCTAACAAAGGCAGTGTTTCATATTCACCATACATTTGTGTGGAGAGATTCTCTCGAGCCCAAAACGATGTTGCATCAGGGGCAAACAAAATAAAATTAGGGTTGAGAAAACCCACCACAAAAAGCTCAAAGTCAGTGGTCCAAATCTGTACAAGGAGGGATATAACCCAAAATCAAAGGAGATGGAAACCTCTGGCCATCACAATTCTAAGGAAATTAAGCACCCTATGTCGGATCTACCTTCAAATTTCCTAGCTACTCCTAATAGGTTGGTCATTGAAATTGATAATTATACTCAGGCCAGGTATCAAATGCATTGCAACGATAGAATGATCTTTGCTTGGTGGAAAGGCTGGGAGATCGCGTTGGAACAAATTGCTAACTGGGTGTCATCCTCCTTCAATAACCAGGTAAGAATTGACATCCTTCCCGATAATTTCTTAGCTATTGAATGTGGTAATCAGAATCTTAGAAATTTATTTCTTAATGAGGATATATTAAAATTTAAAGGTCTAGGGTTTGATTGCTGGGAATGGCAACCTCTCTTTCTCCCATCTCAATTCAATTCTTGCATGGTTAATAGAGCAATTTCACTTGATAAATTCCCTGTAGAATTGCGCAATAATGACTTTTTAAGAATAATAGGCAACAAAATAGGTAAATTTGTAGAAGTCAAAAAATCAGCCCTAAGCTTCTTTAACCAGCTCTTAATTGTTAAAATGAATATTAACATAAAATCTTTAGAGACCATAACTCTGAAATGTGATAAATCTTGTTTAACCCTAGAATTACCCTTTAATAATGGTCCCTTCGAAGATTCTATGCCAAGGAAGATCCCCTCTGAGAAACCTTTCCCTGTATCGTTGCTCAAGTCTACTAGCGCTCCATTCAGATTCGTGGAAGGAGGGGGTTTTACCCTAGAGGGCTATAAGATTGATATTAACCCTAATCATCTTACCTCTAACCTATATCCTCATAGCTCCCCTGTTAAGCCCTCTCGCTCCCCTCTTCCTTCACTACTAACTATAAATTCACCTATAGCTGACTCTCTTCTGGGGGATCGAGATCTGGAAGATGGTGAAATCAATGAGGTTATCCCCCAGAAAGAGCAGCTCAGCCTGACAAATTTGTCATCATCTAGCTCTCTCATTCCACCAGAGAGGCTGAGTCCCTTGGGGTCTCCCCCTTTAATGGAACAAATTGCCTCTGAGAAATCAACAGAGCTGGATAAGCTTTCCGGATCCAGGATTGGCATCCTTACAGGGTCAACCAATCTCTCTAGTCTCAAGTATGGAGGGCTTTGGGGAGGCAGAGGTTTTCCCTCCATCTCTGAAGGCTGTTTCTGATCCAATTGTAGAATTTGAGAACGATCAAGTGGCTAGGGAAGTTAAAATCATTGCCAATTTTGTAGGGGAAAAAGTAGTAAACGACCTCATGGACCTATTGGTTGATGAAATCTGTGATGATGAGGAGTTGGAAAGACAAAGGGATTTCTTGGTCAAAAGTCTTGTGGATGTTACTAGAGTCGACTTAGAAATAGATGAACTCTTTGTAGCATTAGATAACTTAGAAAATGATAACCCAAATATTCTAGGCATTCTCAGCTCTGATAGAAGTAAAGACTCTCCTGACTGTGCTAAACACAGTAAGAGAAGAGGTAGGAGATCCCTTGCTGAACTAAGATCAAAGGATGGAGAAGCCAAGGGTCAGTCTAAAATATCTACTCTTTTTAATGCAGGGGAGGGGAAGTTCCTCCCCACAGAGCCATGAAAATCATAACTTGGAATGTTAGGGGTCTGAATGCCCCTAACAAACAACGCATCTTAAAGCGCTGCATCTCTGATTCTAAACCAGATTTAATGTTAATCCAAGAAACCAAAATGAATTCCTCGGATATAGCCCTTTTTGAGAAAAAAACTAGGTGTTAGACAGCTAAAATACTCCCCTGCAACAGGGGCCTCAGGGGGTTTAGCCATCATTTGGGACTCTAGATTCATCTCGTTTACACCTTTAGAGATTAAGCAAAACTGGATGGGAGGAGAAGTAGTAAGTTATAAAAATAACCTAAGATTCAAATTGATTAATGTTTACGGTCCTATCCAAAATAGGGATAAGGCTAGGGTGTGGGTGGAACTGGAGTCTTTCCTTAGAAGTTTCCCAAATGATGTATGCATCATTGGGGGAGATTTCAATGCTATCACTAAGGTAGCAGACAAAAGAGGAGATAGCAACAAACTTCCTCCAGCGGCTGTAGATTTCAATCATTGGATCAATAGGAACTCCCTGTTGGAAATCCAGATGACAGATAATGCCTTCACCTGGAACAACAGAAGGCTTGGTTACTGTAACATTGCTGAGAAACTAGATAGGTTCTTTATCCATGGAGGGCTCTAGGAGCTTAAATTTACCCTGAATGCATAACCCCTCCCTTTAGCAGGGTCTGACCATTTCCCACTCCAACTAATCTTATTATCTAACCACTCCCCTAAAAAATATCCCTTCAAATTTGAGAGCATGTGGTTCAGAGATGATAACTTTTTAAACTTAATTGAGAACTGGTGGAAAAGCTTTATTTTCTCTGGTTCAAAGATGTTTATTATCACAAGCAAGTTAAAGCTTATCAAAAGGAAGCTCTTAGAATGGAACAGGACTAATTTTGGAAATATTTTCGATTAAAAACTCCTAATAGAAAATAATCTTAAGAATGTTAACATTGAGGTTCTTGAGAAGGGGATGGATGAACATCTCTTCCTCAAAGAAAAGACTACTCTCTGAGTATGAAAAGACACTCTCAAATGAAGAGATCTTTTGGAAACAAAAATCGAGGGAGACTTGGTTGAGTGATGGGGACCGAAATACTAAGTTTTTCCACAATAGTACTAAGCAGGGACGATGGGTCAATCGAATTTCTAAAATTAAGAATTGCCAGGGTTCCATCCTGTCTGAACCGGATGATGTTGCATTCGAGGTAGCAAGGTTTTTTGATAAAATCTTAAACAATATTGAAGGCTCCAACCTCAGAGGCCAACTCAATATTATCAAGAATCTTCCAAAACTCATTAACGATGACCACAACAAAATCTTGTCAAAGAAATTCTCTGAGGAGGAGGTTAAATCTGTCCTTATGAAGATGAATCCCGATAAGGCCCCGGGCTTGGATGGCTTTCCTACTAGCTTTTTCCAAAAATGTTGGGGTTTTATGAGGACAGAAAGCACAGACACCTTAGAAGGTATTAGGAACTCTGGTAAGATTCTCAAAGAAATCAACAATACCTTCTTAGCTCTCATCCCCCAAAAAGAGAATCCTGAAAGCTTTAATGACTTCAGACCAATAGCCCTTTGCAACACTCTGTACAAACTCTTAACCAAAACCCTAGTAGCTAGACTCCAGAATCTTCTCCCCATTATCATTAGTGAAGAAAAAATCGGCTTTGTAGCAGATAGATCAATATATGATGGGGTTATTATAGCCCAAGAAGCCATTCATTCGGTCCAGCTCAACAGGGCCCCAAGTATGCTAGTCAAATTAGACATAAGCAAAGCTTACGACAAAGTTGATTGGCGCTTCCTATGCAAATGCTTGGAGGCCTTTGGATTTTCCAAATCCTGGATCAACTTAATCTTTGAATGTATATCCACCCCCAAATTCTCGGTCTTGGTTAATGGTTCCCCGGAAGGTTTCTTCAGCAGCTCAAGAGGGCTCAGGCAAGGAGATCCTATGTCTCCCTTCCTCTTCATCATCATGGCTGAAGCCCTAGGTAGATCCATCTCTAAGGTCAAAGAGGAAGGTGGGATCCAAGGAATCTCCATTACCAGCGGCCTCCCTCCCTTTACGCACTAGCAATTTGTCGACGACACGATTCTTTTTGGGCAGGGAAGTGTAAAGGAAGCGAGAGCCTTCAAAGGCATCCTTAATTCCTATATGCTAGCCTCGGGTCAAGAGGTGAATCTGTGGCCAAGTCTGCAGTTTTTATGTTCAACATAGACCCCTCCTTAGGAAAAGTGATCAACAATGTCCTGGAGATTAGTGAAGGTACTCTTCCTTGCAATTACCTAGGCATTCCCCTTGACAAGGGTAGAAGACCCTCAAAATTATGGGACAACTTGGTGGATAAAATAAAGTCCAGGATTAACACTTGGAAAGGAAAGGAAAATGGCTCTCATCTGCAGGTAGAAAACCTTGGTTAGATCGGTCTTGTCAGCTATGCCCATTTACCAGCTCTCCTGTCAACATTTATCTTCTTCTAAACTTGTAGAGCTCAATAAGCATCTCAGGACTTTGTTTTGGCAAGTGCTAATGACAATCGTAAAATATCACTCATATCCTGGGACAAGATATGCAAACCTAAAGAAGAAGGAGGAGTTGGCATTAAAAACCTTTGCGATTAGGGCAAAGCCTTGGGTGCCAAGTTGGTCTGGAGGATGTTCAGAACCCCCCACCTCAAATGGGCTCACTTGCTGCACCAGAGATACCTTAATGGAGGGAATCCTAAACAAATCTTAAGAGAAACCAACCCTCCCAAAGGGTCCTGCCTATGGAATTTTATGATAGACTATAGGAGGATTATCTCAAACAGACTTACTTGGAACCTGGGGTCCGTGGATAAAGCTCTTTTCTGGTCGGATTCATGGGGTGGATATAAGGCTATTGATGATATCCATGATTTTGGTGCTACTTGTATCCTTCTTGAATCTCATAGAGGAGTCCTGTTAAACAACTATATCTCCCCTTCAGAGGATGGGGTTGGTTGGCAGTGGATCGAGAAGGAAGATGAGGATATCCCGGTAAGGGATAAACAAAAACTTATGGCAATTCTTAAATCAAGGAACATTTCCCTAGGTTAGAATGAGGACAAGCTCGTCTGGGATGGCTCCCTAAGAGGATAATACAACTCCAAGGATGGGTACTCTCTCATCTCCAAATCATTTATAAGACCTATGACTGAGCTTCCCTTGAAACTTTGTTGGGATAAACACTGTCTGCCTAAGGCAGGTATCTTCTCCTGGCTTGCGGTTTAGAATAAGATCCTAACTGTAGACAAATTTAGAAGAATGGGGTATGAGGGCCCTAGTAGATGTCCTCTTTGCGAGGCAGACGAGGAAGACACCAATCATATCCTCCTTAACTACCCCTTTGCTCACAAATGTTGGATCTGGTTCACCAACAAACTTGAATGGTCCGCGGCCTTCCCCCACACCATCTTTGGAATGCTCAAGGCTTGGCCTCTCCTCGGGCGTGGCTGTCTCTTTGAGGGTTTATGGACAACTCTTCCTTCTTCCATTATGTGGGAACTATGGAAGGAGAGAAATAGACGTCTCTTTAAAAATGAAAAACTAGAGGTTCTCAGAATCATTAACAGGATAGAGTCAGCTATCATTGAGCTCATGAACAACTGACTGTCATCAGGCACATTGAAGAATGCCTCTATCACTTATTGGGATGAAAATATGAAAAAACGATGGGAAGGCTTATCCTTTCCTCCCTTTGTAGGTGATTGTCCTAATGCAAGTCTTTGATCAAGGGATGCATGCTAATGGTAGCCCCCAGGCGAAGGTTAGTTGAAGCTGAACTTTGATGGGGCATCCTGTGGCAACCCAGGGCAAGCGGGGATAGGTTGTGTTGTTCATAATTGGGAAGGCAAGGAACTAGCAACCCTTGCCTCTCCGGTTGGCATCAACACCAACAATTGGGCGAAACTTATGGCCCTAGTGGAGGGTCTGCATTTATGCAGGAAACTAGGAGTTAAGAACTTGGAAATTGAAGGAGATTCGACTATAATTGTCAATGCTCTAAAGAAAGGTAGTATGCCTAATTGGAGACTAAATACTTTGCTGTCAAAATCTCTTGACTTATGTAGAGATTTTGATAGGTTCACAGTCAATCATATTTATAGGGAGGGCAATAAAAGAGCAGATGAGTTAGCCAACTTGGGAGACGATGGCATCAATCTCCTATCTATGCCTCCTTAAGGCAACCCCCTCTTTTGTTTTCGTGTCCTAAGTGGTCGTTAGCATGTTTCTCCTTTCATCCCCTTATGTTTCTCTTGCCCAGACTCTGTTTTAACCCCCTTATTTATTCCTCGTCCTGCCCCATGTATTTACGTATAGATACTCAAACAAACATTCAGTTTAAATATGCCCATATATCTGTTCTCCCGGACTTTAACTCAGGTAGTTAGGCTCAATCCATGGTCGGATATAATCATTAAAACACAAACCTCAATCATAGATTTTATTCCTTTCCTTCATACCCATTTAGTCTTCCATCCTTTTGCCCAAGGAGAGGCCCCTCGTCTAATATTTTTGTATATACTTATCTGGGAACTTTCATTTTCAGACCCTCACCTTGATTCAGTTATCCATCCTCATATTCAACCTCTCATTGGCGCGCACGCACACACACACACACACACACACACACACACACACACACACACACACACACACACACACACACACACACACACACACACACACACACACACACACAGATATACATATATATTTGCAGGTTTTATCTTACATTCTTGCGGCCCAGGACCCTTTCATGAATTATCTAGGACAAATAATTACTCTCAACGCTTGTATCCTTCTCTCATCAAAATACTGTATTCGGTCACTATGGTTGTTTCCTCACCGATACCTATCTGTTATCCATTGGGTTTTATTTCGATGAAACCTCGGGCTTCGGTGACCTCCTTTATTTTTCCACTGAAACACTTCTTCCATCGAAATCATCATGCCCTGTCGATGAATGGGTCTATTGTCTCACCGAAGCCTTTCTTTATCCTCCCTTATCATCCTCCACCGATAAAGTTGCATCGGTGAAATCATGCATATCGGAGGCATGCCTTTTCGCTTCCTCGAAACCTATTTCCTCATCGATACCTTTTATCGATGTAGCTTCCTTGGGTCTGATCGACTTTATTCTTTCGATGAGAACATTCCTTTCGGTGAGTCCTTTTTATGTTACACCGAGAGTACTATCTCCTCGAAGACCTTTTCCCGTCGATAAAAACCATCTCGACTCTCCTCGATATCTTTTGTCGATGGAATTACTGTCTTCGATGAGTCTTTTCTGAAGCTCATCGACGCTTCCTTTCTTCGATGGCCCTTCTATATAAATGAGATATCATTGGGTCTCATCGATATTATTTGAACCCAGATATCTTAAATAGGATGCTTTTACACTCGCTTGATGACTTGTGGGCTACCATGGTATCTGTTTTCGATCACTATGGTTGTTTCCTCACTGACACCTATCTGATATCCATTGGGTTCTTTATGTCGAAGAAACCGCGGGCTTCGGTGACCTCCTTTATTTTCTCCACCGAAACTCTTCTTCCATCGAAATCATCATGCCCTGTCGGTGAACGACTCTATTGTCTCACCGAAGCCTTTCTTTTTCTTCCCTTATCATCTTCCACCGATAAAGTCGCATCGGTGAAACCTTGCTTATCAGAGGCATGCCTTTTTGCCTCCTCAAAACCTATTTCCTTGTCGATATCTTTTATCGATGTAGCCTTCTTTTGTCTAATCGACATTTTTCTTTGGATGAGTGATGCGGAGCATCATGAAAAACCCTTCAAGAACCCCAAATCAACATGGAGTTTCAATCTCAACACAACATCTTCACTTGTATTAGAGGCATAATCTGATCATAATCATTATTATACAGTCCAAAACAATATTAATATCAACCAAACAATACAATATCAAATCCATCATATCATTTTACAACCCTTTGAACATTAATCAAGACCAAAACAATGCATTATGTTGTCCCAGTTAATGACAGTTTGATATACCCATACTCAGTTATTAATAACTTTAAAACCTGAGCATTTTTGGAAAATCTCTTCAGTGAGGCTATAGAAAAATAGGTTTCTAAAACCATATCCAAAATTGAGAACGATCCAACAATGAAATAAAAAGTTATCATCTCTGTACCAAGACCAATTTTGACTGTCATAAATCTGGAAAATGTATGCTTGCTACCTGCTAGGGCATCATATTTTACAACAAATACTTAACCAAACTAAAACAATACCATAATCAAATGAAATCCCTCTGAGTCTACTTTCATAATATTCAAGTCATTAATTTTTCCAATGGTTAAATCACAAGATAAGTACAAACCCTTTCCAACAACTCCATTTAAGACAGTTTAAAACCAGTTTTCACCAAAATATTCATAACTTCCACAAATAAAAACCAAAATGCCTCAAAAAAAAGGGAAAAGAAATATTATTCACATATCTTTCCAATAAGTCTATTTAGAGGTCTTAATAATATTATATGAGTTCATACCATACGCTGCAATGTGACTGTTCTCAGGAAGTATCAAATCTGCAATTAACAACTTTCACCAAAACTTCCATATCTTCTTCATTTCTAAACATAATAACTCCAAACCAAAAGGAAAAGAAAGGTAATTAATATATCTAACTATAAATTATACATATACAAAGTTTTACAGGCCATACATGGTCGTACAAGGCCTGGAACCAACACAAAAACTGGAAAGCCAACCAAAATAACAATAGTAGAATGCATCAAAATGTATCCAAAATGTTCTCCTTTCTTCTCTATTCTTCCAATAATGATTTGGTTAGACCAATAAAACATATTTATAGACTCTTTGGTAGTTATAAACCATCCAACTACCTTTATGACCCTTCATCTTCCATTTTACAACTTTATGTGCAATTTTTGCACTTTTACATTTTTGCAAATGTTGCACTTTTGCAATTTTCTTGCAACTTTGACACTTTTTCCTAATGAATCTCCAAATTGTAAAAACCTCATAAACATGTCCAAATAATCTATTTAATACCTTTTACATACTTGATAGCCTTCTCATGGCCTTTTATACAATTTTGACCATCTTGACCTATAAGGGCCTATATGGATAACTAGGACATAATCAGGACTTGCTTACATTTTTAGGCTTCCAAGTCTTACAAATCATTCCAAATGGATTCAAATACATTATAAATGACCTTCAAATATAAATTATATTTCAAATGATGAATTTGACCATATATTTTCCTTACGCCATGGGTGCTCCTGCACCAATGAGAACATTCCTTTCGGTGAGTCCTTTTTATGTTACACCGATGGTACTATCTCCTAATAGACCTTCCCATCGATAAAAACCATCTCCACTTTCCTCGATGTCTTTTGTCGATGGAATTTCTATCCTCGATGAGTCTTTTCTAAAGTTCATCGACGCTTCCTTTCTTCGATGGCCCTTCTATATCGATGAGACATCATTGGGTCTCATCGATATTATTTGAACCCGGATATCTTAAATAAGATGCTATTTCACCCGCTTGATGACTTGTGGGCTAATGGTTGTCTCCTCACCGATACCTATCTGATATCCAATGGGTTTTTATATTGAAGAAACCGCGAGCTTCGATGACCTCCTTTATTTTCTCCACCGAAACACTTCTTCCATCGAAATGCCCTGTTGGTGAATGGATCTTTTGCCTCACCAAAGGCTTTCTTTATCCTCCCTTTAAGCCGCTTCGGTGAATCCATGCATATCGGAGGCATGCCTTTTAGCCTCCTTGAAACCTATTTCCTCATCGATATCTTTTATCGAGGTAGCCTCCTTTTGTCTGATCGACTCTATTCTTTCGATGAGAACATTCCTTTTGGTGAGAAGTCACACCGATGGTATTATCTCCTCATAGACCTTCTCCCATTGATGAAAACCATCTCCACTTTCCTCGATATCTTTTGTCGATGGAACTTCTGTCTTCGATGAGTCTTTTCTGAAGTTCATCGATGCTTCCTTTCTTCGATGGCCCTTCTATATCGATGAAGACATTGTTGGGTCTCGTCGATTTTATCACCCTCCCTTATCATCCTTCACCAATAAAGTCACATCGTTGAAACCATGCGTATCGGTGGCATGCCTTTCCGCTTCCTTGAAACCTATTTTCTCATCGATATCTTTTATCGATGTAGCTTCCTTTTGTCTGATCGACTTTTTCCTTTCAATGAGAGCATTCCTTTCGATGATTATGTTACACCGATGACACTATACCCTCGAAGCCCGTTTCCCATCGATAAAAACCATCTCTGCTTTCCTCGATATCTTTTGTCGATGGAATTACTGTCATCGATGAGTTTTTTTTGAAGTTCATCGGCGCTTCCTTTCTTTGATGGCCCTACTATATCGACGAGACATCATTGGGTCCCATCGATATTTTTTGAACCCGAATCTCTTAATTAGGATGCTATCACACCTACTTGATGACTTATGGGCTACCATGGTATTAATGAAAATGACAATCTCTTTTAACAATAGGGGGATTTTTAATTTAACTTCACAGATAATCCTTCTTCATCAATATACTATATTCGATCACTATGGTTGTTTCCCCACCGATACCTATCTGATACCCATTAGGTTTTTATGTCGAAGAAACCCTGGGCTCCGGTGACCTTTTTTCCACCGAATCACTCCTTCCATCAAAATCATCATGCCCTGTCAATGAATGGATCTATTGTCTCACCGAAGCCTTTCTTTATCCTCCCTTATCATCTTCCACCAATATAGGCGCATCAGTGAAACCATGCGTATCGGAGGCATGCCTTTTAGCATCCTTGATACCTATTTTCTCATCGATATCTTTATCGATGTAGCTTCCTTTTGTCTAATCGACATTTTTCTTTCGATGAGAACTTTCCTTTCGGTGAGCCCTTTTTATGTTACACCGATGGTATTATCTCCTCGAAGACCTTTTCCCATCGATGAAAACCATCTTCGCTCTCCTCGTTATCTTTTGACGATGGAATTTCTGTCTTCGACGAGTCTTTTTGAGGTTCATCGCCGCTCTGCCAGGGTAAGTTTTAAGACTAGAAGGAGGCAAGACCTTACATTAATGAGCATAGGTATATAAACGTGTTGGCATATCTCTCCCGAATATATGTGATCACGAATATATAGCTATTATTATTTATGTAGATATTGCCTTCTTTTAGGACTAACACTTACTGAGCTATCCTCATCTCTATTTTACCTTTTTGGTTCCCTATATTCTTGATGTTTTGTCTCTTGTTTTGTTCTTAAGAAGCTTTCAGGCTTCAATGTCTCTAGGTTGCTTTAACTTAGCTTCGTAATCTTGTTAAGTTGTGTATATTCTTTAAGATGGTACCTCCCCGCGATCTCTTTGCAGGCATACTTATGGAATTTGCCTCGTTAATATTTATTGAGTTTATGCTCTCCGATGGGGAATCACTCTTGCATTATGTTTTGCAGATTTTTTGAGACAAATATTTTGAGTTGTGTATCCTAACAGGGTGACCATCCAGGCAGGTATGATATATTGTATAAGTTAACATGTTCGGTTTTCCTTTTCTTAACATTCTGGTGAGAGATTTTCTCAAGATTTTGTGCAGCATATGGAGAAGAGCATGCTTAACCCTATGTTTCAGGAATAGCAAGAACTTTCGCCCACAAATGGAAGCAACAACCCAAGTAATGGGCAATCTGATGCTCAACCTTACACAGAGGATTTCTATAGACAATCTTCATTATTCTGGACAAGTTCCCTTTGTGATCTTGTATCTCCATTTTGTATCGCATTCTTAATTTTTTCTGATCCTTGAGGGATCTGAGCTAGACCAGAGGTTTTCTTCCCTCCATTCTTTCCTACCGGTGCAACTGTACGAGCTTACGTGCTATGACGTGACCAGGTTAGATTAAGTGTACCATCCATTGTGGATTGATGTGAATATAACAAGAGACGCATAGCGTCATGTTCCTGCCGAAAGTTACAAATGTGGGAGGTAGAAGAAAAAAGACAAGGTAGAGGTGGGTTTTTGGTAAGTAATGGTTTAGAAATTTTTGTTGTAGTTCTTTTAATAATCTTTTTTGTTGAATTGTAAAGAAATATGGAGGCTTACAACAATATTAAATTAATTGAAGGAAAAGGTCTCAGTAGGATTTGCAACAAATCATACTTATAGAACATTGTCAGTGTTTGTGCATTTTTGTACAAGGCAATCACTCTCCTCGTGTCATTGTAAACATATATTAGAGAGAGATTATGTAGTCTACTTTGTCAAGTGGATTAAATCATTATTTCTTACATATTGAGTATCCTTCTTTGTAGCCATTGATAACTATTTGCAACAAAGCAATTAAGATAAAATATAAGACATTCATTTGCTTAATTATAATAAGACATTCAATTATATTTAGTGATTTTTTGAGAGAAAAATGGAACAAAAATTTGAAGATTTAATAAATTTCTATAAAATTATTTACTAATTTAAAATCTAATAAAAAAAACAATTATAGTTTGACTGAAATTTGTAGAAATATTTGTCTATTTAGACAATGTTCATTTTTTTTTAAATCTCTTATTTCAAGTGTTATCATAGCATATATGTTAATTTTGAAAACGTAGAAATCACTTTTTTAAATTAAAAGAAATTGCAAGAATCGTGGATTATGCACATACCTTGACCATTCACAATTGAACTGCAAATATTTGTGTATGAAATTCTTGAAGAATTAAATGTTTTACATATTAAATTTCACATTAATGATAATTGATTTTTTTACAATAATAAGAATTTAATATTTTTTGAAATAAGATATAAAAAATATAAGCATACACTCAATCAAGTAACATTGATTTCAATTGAATATTACAAGAAAAACTCAAGAGCCTTAATAAAAAAATATAATTACATATATATTTAGTACAATTCTTAATTTTACAAATTAAAGTATTTAAATTTTTTTTTTTGACTTAAAATAATAATATTAATATTAATAAATAGTATTTTCATGATATTAACCCTATTTTACAAAATGAAATATTGATTAAATTAATTGAACATATTCTAACCTAAGTGAAAATTATATAATTATAATTATAATTGAATGTACATAATTCAAGTTTCACTAATAGAATATAATAATAAACTTAATTTAAATATTATTTTTTATTAATATTTTAAAATTGTATTATTTTTATTATATTTATATTCTATTAATTATAACTCATCATTTCATTTATTATTAATATATAATAAAACTTAATAAATTATTAGAAACTTATAATTAAATTTTAATTTAGATTAATAATAATATTAATAACAAATTTATTTGTAATTTATTTTATTTTGAAAACTCTAATTTTTTATTAATTATAATTCTCTTGCATGTAACAATTAAACATGAAATGAAAATATAAAAAGTAAGCCTCCCTAAAAAAATCTGGGGGTCTTCATCTCCATCTTTAAAAGAGACTCAAGATCAAAACTGTGACATCTTTGTCTCATATAGCATGCGTACAGGTGAATACATTTTTTTTCCATGTGACCTGTTAATAAATTTATTATATTTCAATTAATGTGACATCTACGAAATCTTATTCGCTAATTATAAAAAACATTGCATGCTATAAACAAAATTTTGCAAACCCGTGTCAAGCAGAACTGTTTCCACATTTATCTATGTGCGTAGAATGCACATGCAAGAGTCCACCTCACTGTCACATGTGGAATAAATGGAAGCTTAAAAGTTAATCTCTGTGTGATTTTTTTAATGCGAAGTAACTCTCGGTAGAAAGAATTTTTATTCCTCTTTCTTGAATTCATGGTTTTCTGAGCTTTCCGGAAGGGAAATTGAACTAGAAAATATTTAGATTCAGTCAATTTTTGCAGTTTCAGACTGGCGTGGCCTATTTCATATCATTGGCTGGGTGTACAAGTTCAGTTTGGGCGTGAGAATTATTTAAGTTTTGTTTGCATTTTTTTGTGGAGAGATACTTTCAATACTGCTGGGAGCAGACGCAACATTCTTAGCAATTCGCATGGGGCTCTTACAGCTTGCCGAGCTTACCGTGAATGAACCACTATTGTTCAGATTGGAAGCCACGTATTGAAGGATACATGGTTGTTGTAATATACAGCACATTGAACAAAATGCAGACCACGCAGAGCACTTAGTTGACTGCGCCAGGGAAGGGAGTATTTATTTATTTCTGTTTGGTTTTCGGTAAATGGTTTGCCTTATGATCTTAACCAGTTATAAGGCAAGGCACACAGTTAAGATTGAGCGTTCACAAAGAGTTTTGTGGATAACACTCTCATGCATGGATTTTTCCTCCTATAATAAAGGAGATAGAGGAAGGAGAAATTGAAAGAGCTCTAATTCGCTAGTTGTACTGTGTATTTGAAACAGATATGGAGACTTAGCATAAAGACAGTATGTTGCAAATAGGACATTGTCATCCAAACAGATCCTCGGAATTGTCAGTATATTATAATTAGCGGAGCTGAGAGAAAGAAAGAAGAATTTGATATGAAGGATGCAGAAATCTTTACTGTTCCAGCAGAAGGTTTCACTCTTTTCTGTCCAACGGAAATTGCTTTTGACTGCAACCTTAATGTTGATTGATGTAAATTTTAGGAGTCATTTCTTTGTTTGATTGAGAAATAGCTTACTATTTGGAATGTTTCCTTGCAGAACTGGGGAAACTTGTAGACCCTTTCTATCGATTAGAATACCAAGGGGAATATTAAGAAAAGGGAAAGCTGTGGAGCCTTTTTATGTACGCCTTTAGCACGTTTCTGGTTTAAATAATGGAAATGGCTATGCTTTTAATAAGATCCCTGTAGCTGAAATGAGAGTAAGTGCATTTTTTAAATAATAACATTCTTGACATTTGCGTGCTTTGTCAGCTGATTCATTAGCCAAAAGTTTTTGTTTGCCAACAGCATCGATTCATTGTAAGGCTTAACAAACAGTTCATCTGAAATTGATGGACTATTTGGTTGGAGGTGAAGATTTCTTCCTGTTCGTTAATATTTTGCAGTCTCAAAGGAAACGTGTTGCCGTTGAAATATTTTTTTTCAAAAAGCGAGGGCTCGGTATTAGATTGCTTCGAGCCTCCAATGAAGATACACATGAAGCTACACAAATCAAGTTTGCCTCACAATTTGAGAAAAACAGTAATGAAAAGTGGGCTGCAATCGAAGCCTCCTCATTGTTTGTGAATGATTCTATCTCCACGCATATGTTGAAAAAGTTGGATTTCGTTAGAAAGAGAAAGAGAAACAGAAAAGGTGCATCTGGGGCATCAGGCATCTCAAAGTAAAGTTTAGTTAATTATTTTCCTTGTTTGTCTCAATTTCTTTTTTTCTATCCCTAGAGAAGAAACGGGTGTGACACTGTGAAGCACACATGCTACCGGTCTGGCGATAGGACTCATTGGTCATGACATGCAGTTTTATTTATTGAGTTTTTCCCTGTCCTCAAAGAGGAATCAATTGTTGCAGGTGAGAGCTGTGATGTGCTGTATGGGACTCCCAGTCATATGACAAACTGGAAATGTAATTTGCTGTAAGATATACTCCTTGTATTACTGATGAGAATAGGTTTACTGTCTACAACCTACAAAAGTTGCCTTTGTTCCCCTGAATAAGTATATGCTCAATAAATGGGTTTTGCTTAAATAGATTTTATTTAACCGCGGATCTGCTTTGCGAGGGTCTTTGAAGAGCACTTGGAACTGGCAAAATCCCGGCTGAATGACGGCAAATGCGACAGGAAACTCTAACGGGCGGCAAGATCATGGTCTACGGCCCTTGATACCTCCAATCCCTGAGAAAGACGATGTTGCCTATAGTTTTATAGAGGCTGTTGTTGATGATAAGCCTATGTTTAAGCTCAAATTGCATTCAGCTGTCAGAAGTTCGGTTTCTTTTCAAAAGTCTGACAAAGGTATTGAAAGACAAAATGGCAGGTTTTGGTGTTCCTCTGGTAGCGGCCGCTACAGCTGCAGCTACGGCCATCGGATTTTACTGCCGCCTACATACACAGGTAAAACTCATACCCTAACCCTAATCTTTTTCTCTTTTAAATTTGATTTTCCTTCTGTTTCTCACGCAAATATGGGGAAGTTCTATTGCCCTGGACTTTTTCCTTTTTACTAAAGGATTTAACCGATGGTTTTTGAAAACTGCTAAATATGGCGAATGGGTACTAAGCTTCCCCACATCTAGGATTAAGAGAGAAAAATTACTCGCAGGAAAAAAATTAAGATTTTTGTTCCTAAAATAAAACCCGAGATATTTTTTGAGAAGTAAAAACCCTAACAAATCTGTCAAAACTAGGAAGTACTGAATCAGAGATAGATTTCAAATGATCATTTACATTTCTCACCTTGCTAATTGCTGGAAATGTTGTCACCTGTCTTTGTCACTAACGTTCTCACTGTTGTCTGTTGTTGTTCTTTGTCTTGCAGGAAACTGATGTCTGTTGTTGTTCTTTGTCTTGCAGGAAAATGAACGATCAGTTGCAGAAGAGCTGAAACACACAATGCTAATGAGTACTGGAGAATGCTAATGACTACTCCAGATTGTTCGAAAGTTCAAAATTAGGTGAACTCTGCCAAATTCCTTCAATGGCATTTAATGTATAAAGATTTTTTACAGATTTTGGATTAGACGTTTTGCAACAACCCACATTTCCAGCTCGCTTTATAGCTCGACTTTAATTATTACCATATGTCTAAAGTTTTTTCCCCTATGTATTTTCTTATTTTTTATTTCATTTAATCAAATGTTTCAATGGCATTGACCAATCATATTAAATATAAATAATATAATATTAATTATTAATCCAATTGAAATATTTAAGTTTTGCTCAAGCATTGAAGCTCTAAAAATTCTTAGCGCTCATTGGAGGAGGTTGAAAACCAAAATGCACACAACGATTGCGTTAGTTTCTGCCTGTCGGCAGGAACTAACAAATCTGAGCAGGTAGGAATATAACAGATCCCCTACTTGCGTGAACTTTTAACCCTATTACTGTGGGAATTTAAATGACTTCTACAGTTCTATTTGTTTATGTAGAAGTTAATTGCATAAATTAATGTTATAATGTGTAATTTTATTATTTAATTTTGAATTTATTGTTTAAAATTATTTTAGTTAAAATTAATTTGATTTAATAGGAGGCTTACAATTTTATCTAGGTAATATTTATAATTCAATTTTTTTAATTGGATATTTAGGAATTAATTATTGTGTGTCAGTCTACATATCAAAAAAGATAGAGAGTGTGATTGTGTCTAAGAATATGTATTTAAAGACATGATATGTCATTACTACAATCAACAAATTAGCATCACATGTTTACACTTAAAGTACTCGACCACAATTCAATCATGCTAAATTTTAACTCTATCGTAGTCACATCCATTGTGTCAATATTTGTGTCATTGTTTGCATGTTTCAATCTTTGTACATCAAGATAACAACTTAAGTATTATCACGGAAGTTGACATCCTTCCCTTTGCTCAACCACAAATCTTTTTGTGATTTTCAACACAACCCTACAATCAAACAAGTGCAAAGAAGCCTTAAAATATATCACTGGAGATCACATTAATCCCAAAATAGAGCATGACCTCATCTAGGAATAAGAGGAGTTAATGGATCTCAAATAAAGCAACCAAGTTAGTGAGTCAATTATGAAAAATTTATGGCACATGGATGGAATAGACTATGGATTCATCTAGAGATTCATGCACCACAATTGAGATAGTTTCAACTCATGATTTTGTGAATTTTATTTGTTGCTTCTAATTATTGATTCCTAATATAGAGGTTATGATTGTTAAGTTGCCAAAATTACTCTAAATGTCTAGTTGATGATACTCACATAAAGTATTGGACTTTGCAAGTGTATTGTAACCTTTGATTATTGAACAATACATTGAGTCACTTTATATTGTGGAATTTTTCTAGATTTATTTCCATGTAAGTCACTATGTCATGCTATATTGATTTGGTATTTATTTTCTTGTAATGTTAATATTAGTTTTATTTTGCACCTCTCCTTCCTTTCATTTGGTATCAAACTCTAATCACCTCAAATTGTTGGTAGTATGGACATGGGTCTTAACTAATAATCTTGGATTGAGTGTGATCTTGTAGAAAAATAAAAATAAAAATATTTTATGAATAATGGCAAGCACATCAAGGATAGAGAGGAAGTTATCAAGTACAAACTTTGAGCTTTGGAGGCTCAAGATGGAGGATACGTTGGTGAATAAAGATCTTCATGAAATGTTAAAATATTGCAACACTAACTATTATCCTTGGTTTAGCATCTCTATCCCCTAGCATATTTCTAGGATGATTCATCCCCTTTGAGCCTTTTCCCCACCCTTGTTGTTGACATACACTTCATGTGGATCTATATACATGAACCTTTTTGTGTAAATAAATATATTTAATATGTTATTCTTATGTCATACTATCATTCCACGTCATTTATGATCATGTTGAACATGGATGGTAATGTGAGACAAACGTTTGCAAAATGTGTTACCGTCCTTTGTCATTGCACTTATATAGTGGTCATTTCTCATTAAATATATGTTAGGATTAGTTGTGGATGTAACTATCCCAAAATTAAGATGCCTAACAACTAATCATGTAAAAGTAAGAAGATCAACATAATAAAATAATAATAATATATATAATGGACGTGATGTGAATACAAAGAGTGTGTTGGTATGAGAGCAAGTGGTGAGTATATACATGATACACCACCATGGATTCTAAGAAAATATACAAACAATGTGGAATAATAGGAAATGGAGTCAAATGGTACACATCTTTATCAAAGAGGAACAATCTAAATGTCCTAAATAATATTAATCAACTAAGTGTGAAAATGACGCAAGAAGGAAACCAAATATGAAATACTCTTATTCACACCACTAATATCCATCAAAAATATTTTTAAAAGTAAGCTTGTAGATGTGTTTCTCATTGGCTTTCTTACTATGTGACCAAAGCATGATATGTACACTCATATTGATCTTATTCCCATAGTAGAACCTACTACTCTGGGTGTACTCACAATAACGGTTCCCACTTTTTTGCCACTTTTGACACTGAGATGAACATTTTTAAAATAATCTTCAACTTCCGACAACTATAACTTTTAAACTATTCAGAATTTGAAGATGATGTAAATCAGTGATTTGTAGAATTTTGTCTGTAGATTCTAAATTTTTATAAGATTTTAAAAAATAAATTACATCTCCCTCGAAAAGTAGTTTTTTATAGCAAACTAAATTTTTTAAGAGTGATGTGCCTCTCGAAACAAATAACTTTTTTTCTATAAATGATAAAAACTTAATTCTTTCGAATTTTGGTTTGTAACATCAATATCGAGGGCTTGTTGTTGGTTTGATAGTGATATGTTGAATATTTTTTATTTTATTAAGTTTTGAAGTCTGACTAGTTATAATTCAGACATAGGTTTAGGTTTGAACACATAACTTGTTCTATATATATATATATATATATATCGAAATTCAATTTATTTATTTTTTGTTAGACAGAAGACATCAATACCTGGGGCATAGATATTTTTCAGAGTTTTTTTGAATTAGTTTCCTATTTTTCCCAATGTGTTGAACAAAGAAGTTCATGTTTAGTGAAAAACCAATATTTTTCATAAAATTAAAAAACAACAAGAACATAATAAATTCACAATGTAATAAAATTATACTCATTGGAAAGCTTTCTTCGAGAACTACAATCTTATATTTTTGGGTTACCAAGATTCTTTCATTTGAGCCTTGTTTGAAGGCCAAAATTTTTTAGAATTCAGAAAAATTTCAAGAGAGATCTCACAAAAGGTGGTTCGAATGAACAAAGGTTCGAGCAAAGGGGGGTTCGATCGAACCCCCCTTCACTCGAACCCCCTAGGCAATAAAATGGTGCAAACTTTCATGTAACCACTTGGTTTGGACGAACCCTACCTTTTGTAAGGGTTGGCGTTCGTTCGAACCCAAGCTGACTCGAATTTCTATTTCTTTTACAATTTAGTATGTCATATAAATATACATATTTTTTCATTTTTTTACACACAAATGATCAAAACAATTCACATTTTTGGATGAAAGAAGACATTTGAAAGTTATTTTGAGGGCAATAATTTGAATATATTTGAAGTGTTAGTCCCAACCGGTGCTGAGAGGGGAGGAGTGAATCAACACTTTACCGGTTATATCAGATTTAACCTTAATCGAGTTTTCTATTCAAAATTAATACTTATCAGAATAAGAAGCATTAATAAACTGCATGCACACACATGACCATTCACACAAGAACACCAAGATTTATCTCGTGGAAACCCAAATGGGAGAAAACCACGGTGTGAGTAGAAACTCACAAAATCTGCACTCTTCTGGAGTACGCCCGGTGAGGAGCCATCCTTGTTAGGAGATTACAAAGACACTATTGGTGCCACCCGATAAGGGATTTTCTTTAAGGCCTGTTAGTGCCTTTACCTTGTTAGAGGTAGCCTTGTTAAAGGACTTAGGATCATCAATTAAGATGTCACCTGGTTAAGGGATTTTACAAAGGGACCTATTAAAGTCCACCCGGTTAAGGGATTTTGAGTTGCAATGGTTAGAAAACAACAGGAAGTTGATCTGCTGGAATAGCTACTGATAGCTTGATCAAATCACATTGAATCTCATACTCTGCTTGCACCAGTTGTGTTTGCTCAACACTACATCGGTTCTCTACTCATACCCTTGGCTCTGCACTCTGTCGGTCCTATGCTCATACCCTCAGCTCTGCACTTTGCCAGTCTACGTCATACACACTCTGCTTTGCTAAATCACTTAGCACTTCCTCACTCTTCAATCTGCACTTTGGATCGCCTCTCACAGGATTCGCACTTTGCAAATGTTTTGATCAAAATGTTTTGCATGAACTCAAAACACTTTATACTCCCTCTATCGTCACCTTCAAGTGTTTCCTTAATCAATGCAATCACAGATCCTAGTAGATTTCAAATTCAAATCTTCCCGCTCTTTCTCTGCACGCCCTGAAACAATTCCACCAACTACTCATCCAAATCTGCCACTGTATCCCCCAAAAATAACGACTTCTGGGTCGAGTTCAGTCTTTTAAATGCGAACCAGAAAATCCACAAGAAATCATGGCTTAACTGCATGATGACTGAGGTTGACTTCACCAACCTTTAGTTTGGTGTTATCACAAACTAACCAACTCACCTTTTGTCATCGCAACTTTGTAACTAATCCTTGCTCCTAGATTTACGATGACCTTCTATCTTCCTTCTTCTTCACCGTCCTACTAGTATACCACTGCGCTCTTCACTACCGGTCCTTCTACTTCGCTGACCTACCGGTATACCACTGCGCTCTTCACTACTGGTTCATCCTTTTCTACTGGTTTGCAGTATTTCAATCAAGCCTCTTTTCCTATTTGTCAATGAGGTTCTAGTTTGCATAGGACCTCAAGCCTTCTTGCCTAAGTCACCTTCTATGACTACATTATCATCAGAATCGCCAACTTTAAGATCTGACCTCAACACCGATCTTCTTGAATGACAGACCGGTTGGCTTATTCTGTATTCCCTTGAACCGATTGAACCTTGATCATCTATCTCTGATGTTGCTTCCATGTTGTTTGCAAACCATCACCTTTGCTACTGAGATACACCACTCCACCGGTCAGTGTTAGTCATCAATGACAAATCTTAGCTAATATACTAGTTCGCTTGATTAACCAATTATGTCAATATCAGTAATGCCGACATGAAGGTTATTTTAAAATAATGGGGAACAAGAAGAGAAGGCAAAATAAGACTTCAAGGAATTATTCACCCGAAACAGAACAAAAATATCGAGAACAAAGAAGGCAAAGATATCATGATGAAAGTATGTATTTTTTATTTTTATTTCTATTTAATTTAATATGTATTACGTATCAAAAATTGTGTTTATTTGTTAGTATTAGTTCAATATTTTTAATGTTATATTGTTATGAAAATTATTTTAAATAATATTACTTTAATTAAATTAATTTAATTTATATAATAATTCTATCTTAATTAATTCTAAATGATGTTATTTTTATTAAATCAATTGGAAATGGTAGGATTAAAATAATTTTTGTTTTAATTTGAAATAATATGTGTATTTGCATTTCAAATTCCATTAACTTGCTTGTTGTGTAATTGACATTTTTTCTCTCCCCTTAAGTCCATTTATAATAAATCATGGTTTTAATTTAAAATTTAGATCTTTAGGTCCCCCTTCTTTCCCGTTTATAATTCAATTTAGATAGTCCATAAATATATAATTTAATTTTCTTTTTGAAACCAAGTGCCTTTATAGTTTAGCAAACACTTCAATTGGTGCTCTAAAATTAACAAACTTGTCTTTTGTGTCTTGAGCAATAGGCTCTTTTTGTTTTATCCTTAGAAAGGGGTCTGCCTCTCGAGTAGCCCTTAAGGCTTGGTGAGAGGGAATGACCCAAAGTGGTAACAAGCTAAAGCCAAACTCTTCCAAACCACTACAAATAAAAGTGGTTGTAACAAAAGTTGCAAGCAATGGGTGTTGGAATGGCATAGCGACGTTAACTCGTCGGATCTATGCCCACCTGAACGGATGCCCTTACTAGATACCTTTTGTGTTAGAAGCCAAAAACCTTCTAGTTGTTGGCGCAGGAGGTCAGATCTTTGAAGCGGCTCACATTCTTATGGTTCTTAGCAGAGATACAAAGTTCGCCATGAGGAGTTTTCGTGGGGACTGGTGCTTGTCTACCCCAGAGAAGTGAGTGTCGTGGAGGGGATCCAGTGGGGTCAAGCACCTAAGTATCCTCTTTGAATTGTGTAGCTCAGGGTAACCCCCAAGTGATATTCAACAACTATTGTCCCAGCCAACCTTAGGATTTGTGCTTGCATGATCAAAATAATCAAACACTTTCAAACAAACAAACATTGTGTCTACTTTGTTTTCAAGTGAATGTAAAAATATTTCACATTATACTTGAGTCCCCTTAAAACCTATATTATGTGATACTAGGACCTATTATGTGATATTAGGACCTATTATATGCGATAATACCTATCTTAAATATGACGTAATAGGTCTTATTATGACTTAATACATGACAACATATGCAAAAATATTTCACATTATATACTTGAGTTTGGGCCTTAAGACCTATATTATGAGATATTAGGGCCTATTACGTATATGATATTAATGACCTTTTATCGCATAATTTAGGTCTTAATATCACATGTAATAGGTCCTAATATTTGCATAATATAGGTCTTAAGGGGAGTCAAGTATAATGTGAAATGTTTTTTCATACATGGTCATATTAAGTCATAATTAATAAGACCTATTATGTCATAATAGGTTCTAACTTATGTCATATTTAAGACCTATTTAATCACATGATAGGTCCTAATTGATGATATGATGAATCAATAAGGATCCAAACAACTACTGAGACAGGGGGGTGAATCAATAGATAAAAAACAAACTAAACTTTCACCAAACTCAAACCCAACTCATAAATCAATCACTTGAACTAACCAGTTCAATACTGTACTATAAACTGCAACTGCACTGTCAAGTTTATCGGTTGACTAAAATACCAATATAACAATGTAACAGATCTGAAAACTCACAAACCATTTAACCAAAACATCAAAGGACTTTACTAACATTAGTAATAGCACATTTTAGATCACTTCCGATCATCTTAACATATCTAAGCGGCTTTACCAGCTAAAAAAATTAACCATATCAAAACATAACCAAAAAAACCATTCACCACTTGACACAATGATTTTTGACGTGGAAACCCAAATGGGAAAAACCACGGCGAGGATGAATACCCACAAGTATTTTGAACTCTTCTAAAGTTTGCCCTGTTAGGAGCCAAGCCTTGTTAGAAGCTTTACAAAAATGTCATGTAAGGAACAAATCTGGTTAAGGACCACCCGGTTAAGGGATTGACTACAATACCTTGTTAGGAGTAACCTCGATAGAGGATTTAAAATCCAATCTAATGGATCATCTGGTTAGAGGATTTAGAAAACACCAAGCTTGTTAAAGCTTACCCGGTTAAGGGATTTAACTGTTGTAATTGTTAGAGAACAACAGGGTTTTTGCTGATCTGGTAATAGCACTACTCTGCTTGATCATATCCTTTTTATGTTCCTATCTACCTTCACACATTCTGCAGATACTCCTTCTGGTTTGACAATCAATCACACTGACTCTTAACCAAAATTTCCAACACTACTACAAAACAACTCATCAACCTTATAAGCAAAACATTAGGTTGGTAACACATCACAAAACCTAAGATCTCATAGAGATTACAAACAAATCGGTTCAAACATGACCATTGGATTACATAGAAATCATCTTCACATTGTTCTAGACAACCTCGACCGCTCCTGGATCACCGCACATAGGATCCTGTAACATCACGTGGTTTCCACTTCATGCAATGCACTCGCTCATTCCCAAAATAAAACAGTTATCTCTTCGCACCAAAACCACTTTGAAACTCATCACATGCACCATGCATATGTGGCATAATCATCTCCAATCATCATTCAATCATAGATCAATAGAACTGATTCACCAAGCTCCATCAGTTAGGGTTCGACATATCAACAGGTTAGGGTTACCGGTTGACCTCACTGTTTCAATAGTAATACCATTTTCCTTCATTGCTCAATTGCGGGTTGTAATACAACTCCATTATTGGTTACAATTGACATCGATGACAACACTTATACTTCATTAATGCAATCTTCATGCAATGCCAACAATCTCACCCTTTGGCATTGATGGCAATACAAATATCAATACCTTTTAATTGTGATGATTGAGAGTAATGCACATACATGGGTATAGGAATCCTGGTTTACATTTTTCCATGTAGTCTCCTTCAACTGTGTCTCCATGACTTTAGCTATTCATTGGCTACAGTTCTTCTCCCCATTTGACAACAATGCCAAAGTGAAAGTAAAACATACAGTGTCATACTTCACTGTTCTATAATAATTTTCTCCCCTTGTGGAGTATCTCCACTCTACACCAATCCTGCTGCAAGATCTTCAATAAGCTCTGAGATTGATATCTTCCACATCTTCTTAACTGACCTCATGTAGGGGCACAACCCCTAGCTAACCTCTAAGATACTCAAAAGTAGCCTTAGGCAGAGGTTTAGTAAAGATATCCGCTAGTTGTTCCTTAGTAGATACATGCTCTAGTAACACATCTTTACTTTGCACTTTCTCTCTCAAGAAATGATATTTCAGCTCAATATGCTTGGTTCTAGCATGCAACACCAGGTTCTTTGAAATATTTATTGCACTTTTGTTATCGCAGAAAATCCTTACCAATTCTGTAATCTTCAACTTAAATCCTTCCAAAATGTGTTTCATCTAGATTGCATGGGTGCAATTCATATACGGTGCAACATATTCAGCTTTAGCAGTTGACTATGATATACAACTTTGCTTCTTGCTGCTCCAAGATACAAGCCTTCCTCCAAGAAAGAATGCACTTTCGGTTGTACTCTTCCTGTCATCAACATTTCCTACCCAGTTTGCATCTGTATAGACTTTCAAATCAAATTTACTTGCATATGGATACCATAATCCATAATCAACAGTACCTTTCAGATATCTGAATATCCTTTTAGTTGCTACCATGTGTGTCTCCTTCGGGTTCTTGAAATCTAGCAACTAATCCAACTCCATGAGAAATATCTCGTCTGTTGTGAACAACATAATGCAGTTTCCCTATCATAGACTTGTACACCTTTTCATCCATGGATGCATCATCATCCTCCTTAGACAGTTTACAGCCTGTAACCATTGGTGTCCCAACTGGTTTATAGTCTCCCGTTGCAAATGTCTTCAATACCTCTTTCACATATTTGGACTATGTGATAAAGATATCATTCTTCATCTGTTGAATTTGCAAACCTATGAAGAATGTTATCTCTCCTACTAGAGACATCTCAAATTCACTTTTCATCTCATTTGCAAAGTCCTCACTCATGCCATCATTTCCTCCAAAAATGATATCATCCACAAATACCTCACTAACCAGCATCTTATTTCCTTAATTCTTGAGATATATATTGTTGTCTTCACTGGTTCTCTGAAAAACCTATCTTCACCAAGTGTGAATGTAGTCTTTCATACCATGCTCTTGGTGCTTTCTTCAAACCATATAGTACCTTGTGTAGTTTTCACACCATATCCTTTGCATGATTCAAAGCATAACCATCTGGTTGTTCAATGTAGACTTCCTCTTCCAATATTCCATTTAGAAATGCTGACTTTGCATCCATCTGATATACTTTGAATCCTCTATATGTTGCAAATGCAAGTGGAGTCTTAACACCTTCCAATCTAGCAATTGGTGCAAACGTCTCACTATAGTCTTCTCCTTCTTCCTTTGCATACCAATATGGCTTTGTTTCTGACTACTACTCCATCTTCATTCAATTTATTTCTGAATACCCATTTAGTACCTATTACATTTTTGTTCACCGGTTTGGGTACTAAGGTCCATGTGTTGTTCTTCTCAATCCAGTCAAGCTCTTCTTCCATAGCCTTGATCCAGTGATCATATCCAAAGGCTTCCTTTGTTGTTCTAGGCCCAATAATGGAGATCATACAAGAATTCTCTCTAATTCTTCTTTTGGTTAATACACCAACATCATTATCTCCAATAATCTGATCAGGATTATGATTGACTCTTACATACCCTGGAAGAACATGATCATTATCTTCAGGTTCTTCTTCCTCGCTATCTTCATCTTTTGTAGAATCTACCTGTTCTAGTTGAACTTGTGAAGTAGCATTCATTTCACCAACTTATGGCTTCACTGGTTTTGGCTCCAAAATTAGAATGTAAGGTTCATCTTCCTTCTTCTCCTCACTGGTTTCTCTTGTATCTTCAGGACACTCATCAACTCAGACATCAACACTTTCAATTATCTTCTTTGTCCAGTTGTTGTAACATTTGTAGGCTTTGCTCTTGGTGGAGTAACCAAGAAATATGCCTTCATCACTCTTAGCATCAAACTTACAAACATAGTCACCTCTCTTGATAAAACATTTGTAACTTCCCAAAATCTTAAAGTAACTGACATTAGGTGATCTACCATACTAGTATTCATAAGGAGTTTTATCCTTACCTCTTTTAACCAATATCTGGTTCATAGTGTAGATAGTTGTGCTGACAGCTTCTCTCCAGAAAGTCTTAGCTACACCTCCTTGTATTAGCATAGTTCTAGTAGCTTCAACAACTGACCAGTTGTTCCCCTCTACAATACCATTCTGTTGTGGTGTCCTAGGTGCAGAAAGTTGCCTCTTAATTCCATTGTCTTCACAGTGTCTAGTGAATTCCTTTGAAGTAAATTCACCACCTTGATCAATTCTTAAGCACTTTATCTTCTTTCCACTCTCATTTTTAGCTAAGGTCCTGAATGCCTTAAACTTGCTAAAGGCTTTTGTTTTGTCCTTCAAGAATGTGACCCACATCATTCTTGAACAATCATCAATGAAGATCATAAAATATCGATCACCTTTAATACTCCTAGTCCTTATTGGTCCACAGAGGTCTGTATGAATCAAATCTAGCAAATGTTTTGCTGAGAAAGATTTTCTCTTAAAAGTTGAGGATGTCATCTTCCCTAACTGACATTCCTTACACAAAACATTCATCGGTTTGTCCAACTGAGGAAAATCTCTTACTGACTTAGACTTATTGACTTTGACAATATTATCAAAATTTCCATGACAAAATCTTTGATGCCAAAGCCAACTATCTTCTACTTTAGCAATTAAACAATTGTTGACTTTAGGATTTAGGTGAAACAAATTACCTTTTGTCTGCTTGCTGGTTTCAATCAGTTCACCTTTGCTTCCATAGATTTTGCACATTCCATTCTTGAATTCCAGTGGATAACCTTTGTCATTGAGTTGAGAAACACTCAAAAGATTGTGTTTCAATCCTTCAACCCAATAGACATCATTTGCACTGCTCTTTCTATTAAGAGAAATGGTTCCCTTTCCTTTTACCATGTTGGGTGAGTCATTTCTAAATCTCACAACACCTCCATCATGTGGTGTGAATAACCACTGTCTATAATCCAATCATCAGAAATGCGAGAGACTAATGCCTTCTGATATGATGTCTCTTCTTTAATGGCAATAAAGATAATGTCCTCATTTGCATCTCCCTCAGATTCCCATTTGTGATTCCTCCATCAACTGCAATGAGGCAATATCTTTTACCTTTGCCTTTGTACTTCTTATACTTCTCACGTTTATGCTCATTGTCTCCATTTGGACGGTTAGATGCAATATGTCCAATCGGGTTACATTCAAATCACTTCAAAGGTAATTTACCTTTGTACTTACCAGTACCTCTGGGTAACCGCTTGGCCAACAATGATTCAAGCTCAATCAGAGTGTCTTCATCATCAACATCTCTTTTGGATCTTGACTCATGACTGTGACTAGCTTCTCTGCTTTTCCTTACCGGTGGATTAGAAATTGAAGCTCTAAATGCACATTCTGATTTCTGGACACTTCCATCAAAACTATTTAATTCAAATGCAGTTAGTTTACCAATGATGGAGTCAAGAGTTACCTTTGTTTTATCAATATACTTGAGTTCCTGAATGGTTGCAGCTTAGATAGCGTAGACCAGTAGAAGGGTTCTCCAAACCTTTCTAACCATTGTGGTATCCTCCACTTTACCACCAACACTTTTGATCTCGCCGACTATCTCCTTGATCCTTTGACCATACTGTCGATTCTCACCTTCAACCATTTGCATGTCATCAAATTTACCTCTCAAACTCTCCTCTTTGGCAATCTTCACATGCTCATCACTGCTATAGATATCCTCAAGTTTCTTCCACACATCATAACCAGTCTTCAAACCATGGACATCAACATACTCTGAATCGGACAAGGAACTAATAATGGCCTCCAATGCTTGATTATTCTCTTGTTGCTCCTTCTTTTGATCATCTAACAAAATCCCACTAGGCAAGCTATATTTGGTAACAAGATGTTCCCAATATTGACTTCCTAAGATTTTGATATAGATCTTCATCCTATCACTCTATATTATATAATTTTCCCTATTGAACTTCAGACCTTCTTTCTTCATCATGTTCTTCTAGATCTTTACCTCAAGTTGTTAGGCTTAGACACTAGAGGACCTAAAATGCTCTAATACCAATTAATGATATGATGAATCAATAAGGATCTAGACAACTACTGAGAGGGGGGGTGAATCAATAGATAGAAAACAAACTAAACTTTCACCAAACTCAAACCCAACTAATAAATCAATCACTTGAACTAACCGGTTCAATACTAGACTATAAACTGCAATTGCACTGTCAAGTTTACCGGTTGACTAAAATACCAATATAACAATGTAACAGATCTGAAAACTCACAAACCATTCAACCAAAACATCAAACTAATTTACTAACATTAGTAATAACATATTTTAGATCACTTCTGGACATCTTAACATATCTAAGTGGCTTTACCAATTAAACAAATTAACCATATCAAAACATAACCACAAAAATCATTCACCACTTGACACAATGATTTTTGACGTGGAAACCCAAATGGGAAAAACCACAATGGGGATGAATACCCACAAGTATTCTGAAGTCTTCTGAAGTTCGCCCTATTAGGAGCCAATCCTTGTTAGAAACTTTACAAAAATATCCTGTTAGGAACAGATCCGGTTAAGGACCACCCGGTTAAGTGATTGACTACAATACCCTGTTAAAGGCAATACTCTGTTAGGAGTAACCTCGATAGAGGATTTCAAATCCAAGCTAATGGATCACTTGGTTAGAGGATTTATAAAACACCAAGCCTGTTAAATCTTACCCGGTTAAGGGATTTCACTATTGTAATTGTTAGAGAACAACATGGTTTTTGCTAATCTGGTAATAACACTACTCTGCTTGATCAGATCCTTGTTATGCTCCTATCTGCCTTCAAACATTCTGCAGATACTCTTTTTGGTTTGGCAATCAATCACACCGACACTTAACCAAAATTTCCAACACTACTACAAAACAACTCATCGACCTTATAAGCAAAACAATAGGTCGGTAACACATCACAAAACCTATGATCTCATAGAGATTACAAACAAATCGGTTCAAACATGACTATTGGATTACATAGCAATCATCTGCACATTGTTTTATACAACCTCGACCGCTCCTGGATCACCGCACATAGGATCTTGTAACTCATCACATGGTTTCCACTTCATGCAATGCACTCGCTCATTCCCAAGATAAAACATTTATCTCTTCATGCCAAAACCACTTTGAAACTCATCACGTGCACCATGCATATGTGGCATAATCATCTCCGATCATCATTCTATCATAGATCAACACAACCGATTCACCAAGCTCCATCGGTTGGGGTTCGACATATCAACAGGTTAGGGTTATCGGTTGATCTCACTGCTTCAATAGTAATACCGGTTTCCTTCACTGCTCAACTACTGGTTGCATTATTGCATCACTACCAGTTGTAATACAACTCCATTACCGGTTACAATCGACATCAATGACAACACTTATACTTCATTAATGCGATCTTCATGCAATGCCAACACTAATATCACATAATATACCTATCTTAAGGGGAGTCAAGTATAATGTGAAATTTTTTTACATACAAGGTCATATTAAGTAATAAAAAGACCTATTATGTGATATTAGGACTTATAATGTGATTATAGGTCTTAAATATGACATAAATTTATAATAGGTTCTATTTATATGACTTAATATGACCACGTATGCAAAAACAATTCACATTATACTCAAGAGTTCCCTTAAGACCTATATTATGCAGATATTAGGACCTATTACATGTGATATTAGGACCTATTATGCAATAATATGTCTTAAATATGACATAATAGTCCACCTATTATGACATAATATTTAGGTCTTATTATGACTTGAAAATTTGGTTTCAAATTATACTTGGAATTTCATTGCATTAAAAATATTCTCTTTATTTTAAATTATGTGCAGAACGGGCTCGAGAAGAAGGGAGTTCTCAAGCGGGAGTTGAGGCAAATGAACCCATTGAAGAACACAATATAGTTGAAGAACATAGGGAGGATCTTGTCCAAGTTGAACCAATGGAGGTCAAAGGAGAGGGGTTAGACTCCTTACCTCCTACCACTGGTATGGATGAGCATATTGTGGATCTAGCTAAACATGTGAAGAGAAATATTTCTTATAAAAATTTAGATCATTTACTTGAAATGGATGTGAATAAGTTGAAACGTTTCAGTGAAGAACCTAGAAATACTAAAAGGAGGTAAATGAATAAAAGTGCAAAACAAATAATGTCTCATTTCAATAATCTTGATACTACAATAGAGAAAGCTCAATTTTTATCAATTATACTTACTCGTAACGACTTAATAGATACATTGAAATTGTTGGGTATAGATACAACAAGTCAAAAAAGGAAAAATTCTCAACTACAAAAATCTATTGTTGATAATGTTAAGAAATGTTTGGTGAAAATTGGCAAAAAATCTCGAACAGTAGATAAGACCATTTCAAGAAAAGTGATGTTGACATCTTTAGTAAATGAAAGATTGCCTCAAAAAAGACAAATCTCTTCACTGTCATCTAAGTTTGGTTTTAGTAGAAGGACAATATCAAAATATGTGAAAAGGAGAAAGAGTTTGGATGATACTACCTCAGAAGGGAATTGGGCAATTATGTGTAGAGCTCATCGCTCTGATAGAATTAAACAAGGTGTTAGGAACTTGGTGACAAGTTTTTGGAATGATAAAACTTGTCCTTCATCAAACATTAGAGATGTTATCAAGAAAAGGATTGGCCCTGATAATTATGATATCCATGTAAAACATTGGTTAGACACAACAAAATATGAATTGTATGTGTTGTTTACTAAAACAAACCTTCATATAAAGATTGGACAAACCATGTTTGAAAGGTTAAGGCCATATTATGTGAAGGTAAACAAAGTCTTCAAAACTTCTTGTTGTTATCACATCGAATTTGATCTGTACTATCCTGAGAGTTTAGAAAGATTAGAGAAGATAGTGATGGTTATGAAAAAGCTCCTCCTAAACGAACAAGTCAATTCATAGCATCCATCTTATGTGACAAATCATATGATAATGCAACTGGTCAAATAAATTGCATAAAAGAAATTTTTGGAACATGTGGGGAGTTGGCTAAATTGCCTTTGAGAGATGAAGATACTGACATGACGAAGATGGTAAATTGCAAGAGTGACAAGTACAAAAAATTTGAAACAAAATTTGAAAAGGAATCTACAAGGTTAGATTATGTAGAAGAGGAGATACCTATTGGAAGATTTATGAAATTTTTTCGTAAGTTGATAAAACTGTACATATGCCATGGTTTTTTTGCCAAGTGGAAAGAACAACAATTTCAAACAGTAAGAGACACTTTCCCACTTGGAACTATTCTATCCGTAGTGGACTTCGCAAAAATTTACTCGTTTGCACATCAAAAAGAGATTCAATCAGAGTATTACTTTTCAAAGGAAATCACTATTATGGTGCATGTGTGTTATTGACATGCACAAATGGATTTGGATGGTGTTGATAGTACATTTGAAAATCATGTCATTAAGAAAGAGTACCACTTCTATATCAGTGATGATAAGGAGCATGATACACTTTTTGTACGACATTTCTTTAAGAAGATTTTTGAATATTTGAAAGAGGGAGGCATAACAATAGTTAAACATTTTGTTTGGTCTGATGGATGTGCGGTACAATTCAAATCTTCGAGGACATTTTATGCACTATGTAGATATCATCGAAATGATAAAATACTATATGTTTGGAGTTTTTTTAGAGTGGTCATGGAAAGGGTGAACATGATGGTGTAGGAGCTTGTATCAAACATGCTCTAAGAAAGCATCAAATAAATTATATAGGAGATCATATAGATGATGCACATGATTTTGTTGAATGGTGTAAGAAAAACTTTGTGCAACCTAATTATCCTAGTGAATCATCATCGAGAACATACAAGCCCATTCCATATAGAGTGTTTTGGGAAATAACCGATATGTATTCTCTTTTAGTGTTTTAAAATGTTTTTTTAATTTTTAAAAATGTTCCTAGTTCAAATGTTTTAAAACAACTTGATATGTATGTTCGTGTACACATATACATTTTGTAGATGTGGATAGAAGATCAATGCATGGATGCAAGAGCGTGGAGAGGACAAGATCTTTGTATTGTGTCATGAGTACAGATAATTGCCCATAGACATTGTACACTAGGGATTATTCATGTTTTTGTTCTGATTGCATTTTGGAAAACTATGTTGATTGCAAGAACCAAGAGATTGGATATGTCAGTGAATGGAAATTAGTGCCACTAGATGTTTTTGACACATACGAGGAAAATGAGGAGATATTTTTGTAGTCATAGCAAAAGATGGAAATATAGAAGGTGTTAGTTATTATTTATTTCGTTGCATAGTAGAGAGAAAGAAGTTAACAAAATCTGAAATGATCGATGGAATGTCCTTTCCCACAGGTTTGAACTGATTTGAATGTTTAAATTAATTTATAAATATTTTAAACATGCACATGTGCACATGTTTTAATTTTTATATGCACACAAAGCTTACACAAATTTTTAATTTCTCGTTTCTTATATACATGTACATGTAGGCTCAGTTGTAGTGCAAGGGACATATTTCAAACAAGTTAAAATTGTTCAACATGGGATTCATTTCACTGAATACCAAATTGACAACAAGGTATATCAGTATAGCCACTTGGTCATTATTGTTGGCCTAATTCTTCATACAATTCCACGTCATGGGCGGTCTCAAAAGTGGAGACTAGATAGTGAAGATCATGAGAAGATATTAAGTGTTATTGAAGAGCGGTTTGAACCACTTGATGTGGTATGAACTATTTAGTAAACCTCAGTACATGTGTTTGTACCTATGAATTTTTAATTTAATACTTTAGAATATTCACTTCTACTTAACTTGTTCCAGATGAAACTTCTAGAATTTAAATTATTGAATATGTACATTATCTTGAGTTTGTTAATTTGATATGAACAAGTGTGATTTTTATATTGTTCATGGCTTGTGTGGAGTGGATATATTAAATTATGTTGTGTTTTTTATATGCCTTGTGATGTTAAATAATAATTCGTGTGTACATGTACAAAGTAATTGTGATGTGGATTCAAGTTGAAAAATGTCTTAAAGGGGATGTATGTTGCAATTAGGATGTATGAAATTAGGACATGCGTGTTTAACATAAATTTATTTAACAATTAAAAATGCAAAATTTGATGGAAATTTGATTTAAATTAGGGCATGTGTGTGTTTAAATTACCTGATACATGTGTGTGTGTAAATTTACAAAATTGTGAAATTTAATATATATTAAATTGTCGTACTCAAGATGTATATAGTACATGTATGTATATATTCAAAAATTCATTTAAATTCAATGCATATCTACATACATTACATGTAGTCAAAGTTAATATTTATAAACATATCAATCTTTTTAATCCATCTACATGTACACAAATTCAATCACAGATATATATATTTTAAAGGTTTAGAGTTCTTAAATATTTTTTAAATTTCATTTACACCAATTCAATCTAGATCTATATATTTAAAAGAATAATCAAACATCCATACATACACATGTGATCTAATAAGTTACATATAATCAAACACATCAAACTTATAAATTTATTTAGTATATAATCAAACGTGAAAATATGATCAAACACAAATTTTACATATATATAAAGTGTGTACGTAATCTAACATGTGCATGATCATATATAATTTGAATACAAATGCATGATATATAATCTGATCAAATACAAACTATATAAAGTATAATCTAACCATAAATGCATGATATATATAATCCAGGATCAAACACAAACTGTATAAAGTATAATATAACATACATGCATGAAATATATAATCTGATCAAACACAAACTGTATAAAGTATAATCTAACATGTTCATGAATATATAATATGAAAGTCTGAAATGTACATATAAAAAGATAAACAAATGAGCTATAAAGTGGCAAATCAACATGCATCATGTCGGCCACGAACATAACAATCCTCTGAGGGAGAGTCTCGGTGAGAGTTTGGATGTCCAAAAGACCCTTGCAAAAGTAGAATTTATTTAAATATTAAATATAGATATACACATACATATGCATATTATTTAAATAATCAAATTTGACTAGTTAAATAAATTAAAATATAACTTGTAACGCACATGTACATGTATATAAAAAATACATAACTAACCTATCCATTAGCAGGTGTAGCATTGAAAGAATCTCTCCTCCACACACGCTTAGAGCTCAAGTTAGGAGTGACATGAGCTAACTATTGTACATACATATGCATTTTAGGATTAGTCTGAACAATAAATGATACTTAACTTTTATTATTTATTAAATGATACATAGAAATTGTACATTACAACATATACATCTTTTAAAAATAAAGGCACATGTACATACCTGTGTATCAGGAGTAGGTTGTATAGTCTGATCATGTCATGTGATCATATCAACCACATCACTCATGCCTGCATATCTCTCTCTGGTTGTATGTATGACTGAGGAGTGTAAGGGGATAACTAGATGACTAGGTATCGAGGATGAAGTGTCCGACTCTAGTAGCATATCCATAAACCTAGTCTAGCTCAAACCTTGTAGCTGCTACTCAAATGAATCCAAGCCCTCATCTATGATATGGACCTGATCAGCGTGTATCTCCTTTGCAACAATAGGGTGATTTTGTAGGTGGGTCAGTTCCTGGAGCATGTGTAGAGAGATGAGAATGTTGTGACTATCCCAGGGTATGCGTCGATGCGGTAGCATGCACGTCTCTGAGAATCTCCTCTCTAACAGTAGCCAATGGTATCCCAAGTCGAGATGAAATAAAAAGGTAAGAATGTAGTAGGTCCTCGACTAAATACTGCAACATCTATACATGTCTACCACCTCCTACTATAGCCACTACCTCATCTGGCGAGGGGATGCTAGCAATAATATACTGATCATCTAAATCTGAAGCCACCCAGTGACTAGAAGATGCATGATCTGGAACGTGATCGGCTCATCATATATTTGCCAACCTGTCAGATGATATGGTGGCTTTTGCTGATGCAATCTCTCCAATCCTATCTGATGCCCTCCTAAATGGACAAGATTAGCAAATGACAAATAACACAAAAGACACGAAACCGTTAGTGTTAGTCAATCAAAAACTAATCTAAAAAGGCATACCAAGAGAGATACTAAAAACATGAAAGCATATTTAGCTATCAAAGCAAACATGATGAGGCATCTCCAAATACCTCCTAACATGCTCTTAGTTTCTTTCTCCCTTGTTCCTCTCCTCTCCAAGTTCCAAAATAGTGTAGCTCTCAACAACTTTTTGCACTATGGATGCTTATGGAGGATTGAGATTGTAGTATAGCTCTAAATGTGAAATGAAAAGCTAATACTATGCTATTGATACTAAAATGATATATTTTCACCAAAATAACAAGATATTAGATTGCTTATGCTAAAATGCTCTCTTAAAATGCCTATAGCTTAAATGCATACAAGTTTTCAGGATCCGAATTATGAAGAAATGGGCTCTATTTATAGGAAAAATGGAGCAATGGATGGTTGAGATTGAGCAATCTCAACAAGGGTCAGGATTGAATGATTTCAAATCCATGTGAGGGCTTTCAACCCAATCCCAGGATGACGAGTGTCAATGTGAGATAGGTTGAGAGGGGAGGGAATAAACATTAAATGCTTGACATGACTTTGGAAGTTAAAGTCAAGGTTGGTTGAATGAATAAACTCTTTATTCAAAGAATAAAGCTTTTATAAAATGGATAAACTCTTGTGCAAATGTGAAATGGAGGAATATGGTCAAAACAATAAATGTTTGGGGAGACAAGTTTGAAATAACCATAAATGGTTATGTAAGAGCCATAAATGGTCATGTAAGAGCCATTAGTGGTCTTGGAAGACTTTGGGGGTTAATTTGTTGAACACACAAAGCATTAAATGCTTTTCAAAGACTTTGGAGTCTTTGAGAAGTGACTCCATTTTGCTTAGGAATGTGACAATAATTAGGGGATGGATTAGGCTAATTAGGAAGGGGTTAGAAGAATCTAGAAGGAGATTAGATTTTGCAAGTGGATTTGGTGGGTGAGGGAAAATAGGATTTTATTAAAATAAAAATTCATTTATTCCAATAAATGTGTGCAAGTTGCATTTGTAGGAAAATGCAAGTGGGGGGGGATAATGATTTAAATAAATGTTTTATTTAATTTATTTAAAAGAGGAATAGGGGGTTTTAATTAAATAAATAGATTTTATTTATTTAATTGATTTGAATTTGATTTAATGAATTAATTAAAATAAATTGAATAATTTATTTAATTAATGGAAGAATGTTTGGAGATGAATTAATTAAATATTAATTTAATTAACTGATGGCTAGTGGATTTTTAATTAAATAAATAGCGAATATTTATTTAATTAAGCTGGACAGATTTGTGTGACTACATTTGCCCCTCTTTGAGACGGTGCGGTTTATCGTGTTGTTTCAAAGAAAGAAAAACTGGTGTGAAGAAAATGCCCTATAAAATGTTAATTTAATGGGTGGTATGCCCCCTCGAGAGATGGGCCGAATTTTTTTTCGAAAAATCGGGCAATCTCTCGAAAAAGAATGAAAATTGGCGAGGTGGTAGAAGAGAAAAAGTTAGCCATACAGGTGAAAAATAGAAGAAAACGGGACAAACATGGAGAAATGGGGGGCTCGAGAAGTTCACGGGGACCACGGCGGTGAGCGGGGAGAAATTACGGTGACAACGAAGGGTATAAATGGGGTGAAAGGGGTGAAAACAGGATCATTTGTGACCACGACCAGTAGAAAACGAGAGCTCTGATAGTGACGTTTGGAGAAGCAAGCAGCAACTAGGATGCCGATTCCGATCACCGAGCACAGATTCGAGCGAGTCCAACGGTTCCAACGCCCAGATGACTACGAACCAGCGGTACGCTAATTCGAAAACTTAATTTTTGTGCATTTTTGATAGGTTTTTAGCTGAGTCCAAGTCAAGTCGGAGCAAGAGCGCTGGAACTTTGGTTTTGGCGCTTTTGCTCCATGAATTAGCGCTACTGCGTCGCAATGGCACTATTGACCCATTGTTTGAGCGCTTTTGTCTTGTAGTAGCACTATTGTATGCAAGTTTGGGCGCTATTGATTAAGTAGCGCTATGGATGGCTTAATTGAGCGCTATTGATGTCAAGTAGCGCTATTGTATAGTTGGTTTAGCGCTTTTGCAGTTTGAGCGTTGTTGTATAGCTGATTGAGCGCTGTTGTTAGAGTTGTAGTGCTATTGTTAGGAAACTAGTGTTTTTGATGGTAAAATAGCGCTTTTGTCTGAGGATAAAAAGATGCCCCAGTTTGGATGAAGAAAAAAATCTCCCGATGTCAATGATTGATGGATGGCGAGGTGAGGTGGGAGTTGTTTTGAACCATAGCAGCCTGATGAGACTTAGGTCATTTGTTAGGATAAATGCCCGTTGAAGTCTAGGTGGCCATGATTGCTTACTTGTTGAGACCCGAAGATACTTGATCAAAGTGTCTGTTGATAGTCTAGGTTTAAACTTAAGAAAGTTTGAAAACAAAACAACCGATGGTGATTGATGAATGTCTATGTGCAGGAGGAGCTGCGCGTGTTGCAGTTACGGGAGCGCCATCCTGCGACATAGGGGTTGCGGGACCGATTGACTCAGGCGGAGATAGACTGCATTGCCGCGACTAGATTATACAAGGTGATGCACATGCCCGTGATTCGTATGAATCACGGATTGATCACAACATTAGCAGAGCGGTGGCACAGTGAGACGTGCACCTTTCATTTGGCACAGGGGGAGATGACCGTGACGCTAGAGGACGTGTGGTGCATCCTACGGATTTCGATTCGAGGAGAGTTGGTCACATATGATAGATCCTGGGGGACGGTGGCAGTGCAGAGGATTTTTTATGAGGATGTATATATTGATGATGGCTCGATTGCGTGGGAGGATATAGCGGCACTGTATGAGCCACTTCCAGCAGTTTTGTCAGGGATCATGGGAGGACTGCTGTGTCTAGACATGCGGTCACATGGGTTGGCGGTGGGATGGGGACAGGTTATCGAGATGATGATGACCGAGGGGACCCGATTTGCATGGGGGTCGTGCGTGTTGGCGCACATGTATCAGGAGCTCCATGAGGTAGTATACCGGGGGAGGGGTTCCTTAGCAGTGGGCATGACGCTGCTACATATTTGGGCATGGGAGCACCTACCAGTGACTCGACCGGTGAGTCTGAGATTCCGTGCGGTGGATCAGCCATACATGTTTATGTACAGTGGCATGATGAGTCAGCCCCACTTGGGGAAGTTAGAGTGGTGGCGACGGGCATTGGATGACCTGGATGCAGTGATATGGCGGCCATACTTGGAGTGTGAGCCATGGGATGATGACGCAGAGGCACTACCTTATGTCTTCATGACCCGATTCCTCATTGGGAGGACCTCATACCATGTAGAGAGACAGGTGCCCGGGAGAGTGATGAGGCAGCTTGGTCGGCAGCAGGGATTGCCTAACGGATCTGGAGAGTATGCGCGGGTTATTCGAGAGAGGTATGCATGGGGTCCAGTGCTACCTTATGATCAGGCACTGGCAGAGTTTCGGACACTACAGGCGAGGCCATGGGACCTACGACCGAGGGTCATTGATGCAGGGGTGACAGAGGAGTATACGCAGTACCGGGTAGCACACCCGATCCCACGGATATCGGATCCAGCAGAGCTGATCCCAGCGTTTGAGGATGAGAGGGGACGGAGACGGAGGAGGGTAGGAGGTCGAGGAGATGGAGGAGGAGGAGGTGGAGGTGGAGGAGGTGGAGGTGGAGGCGGTGGAGGAGGAGATGGAGGAGATGGAGGAGGAGATGGAGGTGGTGGAGGTGGAGGTGGAGGAGTGGGGATGCGGAGCTAGCGGAGAGGGAGAGGTGGACTGCCTTTACAGATATCCTAGGGACCATTGATACCGAGAGGAGTTTAGCTGAGTGGGAGGGGGATGGAGAGGGAGATCCCGATGGACATAGGGGAGGGGACTACTGGAGAGGGAGGTGTAGGGGAGGCAACTATGGACACCGGGGAGGGAGCCACTGGAGATCTGCGGGATCACATCATAGTGCGCTTGCAGACCCGGATAGAGGATTTGGAGGCGAAGGTGGCAGCTAGGGATGTGCAGCTATTTGCACGGGATTTAGAGCTGACGGTGGTGTTGCGGGAGAGAGATACTACAGTGGAGAGATTAGCGGAGCTGCAGGAGAGAGTCCGGGTTGGAGTAGGAGCACAGGGGCCTACAGGGGAGGTTATGAGGCAGTTTGGGCGAGCACAGGCTGAGATAGAGTACTGGCGGGGGTTATATGAGCAGGTTGTGCCAGTGAGTTAGCGAGCTCTTAGTTATACTCAGATGCAGCAGACTCGATCAGAGCGATCGCAGAGGATGCAGAGCAGTGGGGGAGTGATGGGTCCTTTGAGGCGAGAGAGATCAGGGGATGCAGGAGGGAGTGGTGGTTCGATGAGGCCTCCATGGAGAGATGGAGCAGGGGGTGCAGGTACTAGTGGTGGAGCAGGTGGAGGTGTTGGGACAGCATCGAGCCAGAGCGGCATTTGAGAGAGCATTCATGCATATATGTATTTGTATCATTGTTTATTATTATTATTATTATTTTTTGGACTGTATCTTGGATGGCTCTTGGTAGCCGATTTTGTAGACTTCATTGTACTCTGATATATGAGATGAGATATATGAGGAGATCCCATATTTTGATGATATGCATTTGAGTTATATGGATGTTTATGCAGGATGATGAGTGTATTGCTTAGATGGATGTGTGTACATGTATGCATTTGATGAGATGTTTCCTATATGCATGGTTTTATGATGATTTATGATGTTGGATACTAACATATGAATGCAGGTATATGTATGATTTGTTTGATTTTTGATGTAATGTTGTATGTATGTAATGCCATGATGATGATGTATGCTTATGATAATATATGAACATGATTTTGGTGTTTCCTATTTTGATATAATGATGAGATGATTTATGTGATGATGTTAATGCAATGGTCTAATGAATGATGTGATGCATCTAGATGTTTTTAGATGAATGTAAGATGGATAAACAAATGTAAAGTACAAATGCTATAGATGATAATGTTTAAATGAATGCATTATGAAAAAAATGGATATGTATAAAATGGTATGAACCAAAGTTTTGTAAACAAGTGGATTTATGATTCTAAATGTTTTGAATATGATTTAAGTACAAATGATGATATTATAACTTATGTTTAATAACTGCACCTTAATGCAATTAAAAAGATGATAATGAATGCAAATGTGAATGGATCCTAAAATGAGCATAATAAGATACTTTAGTTAATGGATGAATGAATTCACTTTCTCACTAAATGAATATTATGTAAATAGTAAATGAGAAAGGATGATAAAAATGATGATGGATAATCGACACTATATAAATGCCTAGTAAAGGACTTGATATAATCAAAGACAATTTAATCCCACGAATGAATCTAATTATTTATGATTGATGCAATGATGCAAATGTTTAATGAAAACTAATGTCCAAAATGAACTATATGCAATGTTAAGTTAAAAATGACATGAATGTTTCTTAATGCAAGATGCAACTAAATGTAATGATGATATAACCAGGAGGAATGCAAGGTTTGTAAGACTTTGCATGATGCATTGATGATGTATCAGAGTACTTGGTCGTGATTGTATCCAAGACCAGCTTAATTTTCACATTTGCATATAATTCCTATATATGAATGAATGAATGGGTGATATGAAACAGAATGCAATATATAAACAGATGAGATGAAGTGATGATCCATAGTGCTCCATTTTCATCATTGAGCTTTAAAATGTTGGAAGAGAATACAAGCATCTTGACATAATGATTCAAGATGACCTGAGTATTCCTTTCATGGATTTTATATAGCAAGTTAATACAAACGACTTGATATAAGGGTCAAGTCGACCAGAGTATTGCTTGCGGAACAGACAAGGATTATCTCCGTTCATGCATGACTTGGATCGTCCTCCTTGATCTTAGGTTGATCATGTCCTGAGACAAGTGCATACCGTACTAAGAGATAAAAACCTTTATCCAATTTGGATGAGGAGGAACCAAAGAATGAGCATTGTACCTGCAAACCAACAGTATATACATAAAGAATAAAGAATAAGGATCCTTGGTAATGGTTCATGCTCATATGGGCGAGATATACGCTATAGTCAGCAAGTCGTAATGATCTATGACATTTGGCATAAGATCACGTAGCTTGGTGAACTTCCCACGTAGACACCATTAGTACATGCCCCAGAACTTCATCGGAATAATGTGCAAATGATACAAAACAATACTGAAAGATCTCGATACAGATAAATGAATGATTGTACTCATAAATCAACCAAGTATTTGATGGCTTAACATAATTTTCTTGTCAAAGAAAACGTCACTTTTGTTTTTGTTCTAGTAAGGAAGGATGCATCCTTGTTGAAGACAGTTTTGAGTGTTGATGTTGATTGTGTGGTCGATTGATAAGTGGTCATTGTGTGAGTATTTTGTCAATGTTTGGTTTGGTATCTGCATGGATGAGTATGTACAAAGTGTTGCCATGTTTTTGTTGGATTTTTCAATGGTTTGTCGATGTTTTTGGATTTTGAATTGTTTTGAATGTTTTTGGTTTTTTTTGTGAAACATTTTTTAATATTTTTGGATTTTTGCGAGATATTTTTGAATGTTTTTGGATTTTTGATAATTGCTTGAATGAAGAACTTAATGAATCATAAGACAATATAGAATCCACTTCCATCAATAGATTAAGGGCATTGCCCCCATTTTAGACATGACTATGAAAAATCGAGATGCAAGACGCATGGAGTACTATCATAATTGCAGAGGAATAACAAGTCATTGTTTTGGATGGATGGATGTATGTATGAATTAGATGTGATCGCAACAAGTCTAAAAGACAAATGGAGCCATAGCCTTTATGAGTGGCGCCTGTTTGCCAGGTTTTCACCATCGTACTTACCCAAGGTGCCACCGGAGTGGTTGTTCACCGTTTGGATGCATGATTTTTCTCTTATGCTTCAGAATGTTTTTGTATTTTCTTCAGGACATTTTTCTGAATGCTTTTTTGGTATTTTCTGGTATATAGGGGAGCCTGATGCTTTGTACACCTTAGGTATAAAACCATTTGAGGTGCATGTTGTTGATTGGATCTACAAGCGGTTCTCCTTCTGATGTAGCCAACTGATATGCCCTAGACCCGAACACAGCAGTGACAACATATGGGCCCAGCCAGTTTGATTCAAACTTGCCCTGATGTTCTCTGTTTGGTTGGTTGCGAGGATTCTCTCGTAGAACAAGATCACCTACCTCAAATGTACAAGGTCTAACTCGGTGATTATAGCTTCTGCTCATGCGCTGCTGATAGGCTTTGAGGTGATTGTATGCAGCTTGTCGCTTCTCATCGAGTAACTCTAAGTCTTGAAGACGGGATACTCTATATGCTTCATCATCGATGAGATTGTGCAAGGAAACCCGTAATGATGGTATCTCGACCTCAATAGGCAAGATAGCTTCTGCACCATAGACTAATGAATAAGGCGTTGCACCTATAGGGGTTCGATGCTAGTTCGATATGCCCATAGTGTTGGATTCAGTTGAATATGCCAATCACGACCGACATCATTAACTGTCTTCTTTAGGATCCTCAATATGTTTTTATTGGATGCTTCGGCCTGACCATTGCCTTGTGGGTAATAGGGAGTGGAAAAGCGGTGTTGGATATGAAATTTCTCACAAAGTTCGCGGACATCCTGATTTTTGAAAGGAAGACCGTTATCTGTGATGATGGACATGGGTACACCATACCGGCAGATGATGTAGTTGAGGATGAATGAGGCGATCTGCTTGCTGGTGACTTGGGTAAGTGGAACAGCTTCGATCCACTTTGTGAAATATTCGGTGGCGGTAATAATGAATTTATGGCCATTGGATGAAGATGGATGAATCTTACCCACAAGGTCAAGACCCCATTGAGAAAAAGGCCATGGTGTTGTGATTGGTTGCAGTTCCTGGGCTGGTGCATGTATCAGGTTGCCATGAACTTGACATTTCTTGCATTTTCTGACAAAGTAGTAGGAATCTTTTTCCATAGATGGCCAATAGTATCCATTGCGCAGGAGTTTCTTAGCTAGTGATGGACCACTTGAATGAGTCCCGCAAATTCCTTCATGGACTTCTTCAAAAGCCTTTGTTATCTCATCTTGTTCCAGACATCAAAGGAGAGTACCATCAAGACTGCGATGGTATAGGGTTTCGGCAATAATGGTATATCGAGCAGTTTGGCAAATGAAGGTTTTACGTTGGTTATTTGATTGGTTGGGAGGAAGGGTGTGATCGCGGAGATAGGTGTAGAACGCACCATACCATGGGGATTCAGAACCGACAAGGCGACATATCATTTCGGATTCAGGGATATCATAAGCGGGGATCCAAAGCTGTTCTACCAAGAACTCGTAGCGTGTTGAATTTTGTGGAAGATCTAGGAGAGATGCGATGGTAGCCATAGCATCTGCAGCTTGATTCTGATCTCTTGGTATCTGCTCAAAAGTGATAGTAGTAAATGATGTCTTTAGAGTGTCCACCATTTGCTTATATGGCATGAGTTTATCATCTTTGGTCTGATATTCATCAGTTGCTTGTCGAATGACTAGTTGGGAATCGCCATATACTTGCAGTTCTTGTAATTTCCATTGTACGGATAACCTGAGTCCTGTGATCAAGGCTTCATACTCTGTTATGTTGTTGGTGCATGGAAATGTGAGCCTGTAAGACTTCGAGATGCTGTCACCTTGAGGTGTGATAAACAAAATGCCTACCCCCGAGCTGTGCCTAGTGTATGAACCATCAAAATATAGTTTCCATGATTGTGCTGTTGTGATCATGAATATCTCTTCATCTGGAAAATTGGAAATGAGAGGATGATCGCCTATGAGTGGTGCATCAGCCAACTGATCTGCAATAACTTGACCTTTGATAGCTTTACGGTCCACGTACTCAATGTCAAATTCACTTAGAATCATCACCCATTTGGCCAAACGGCCTATCAATGCTGCTTTGCTGAGTAAATACTTGAGTGGATCAATCTTTGCAATGAGTTGTACCTTGTGTGTCAACAGATAGTGCCTCAATTTGGTGGCTGCTAAGATTATTGCTAGGCAAGCTCGCTCAATAGGCGTGTAATTGAGTTCATAGCCAACCAGTGTGCGAGAAATGTAGTAAACAACACACTCTTTTCCTTCCGCATTATGTTGTGCCAGTAGTACACCTAATGCTGTACTTGTTGCTGAGATATAGAGTAACAACGGTCTTCTTGGATCTGGTGGCATCAGCAATGGTGGATTCATGAGATAGTCTTTAAGCGTCTGAAATGCTTGCTAGCATCTGGCATCCCACTGAAAGCGGATGTTCTTGTGTAGCAGGTGTGTGAATGGGTGACACTTATCAGCCAGTTGTGCGATGAATCTTCGGATGGATTGAAGCCGTCCTTGTAATGTCCTTAGCTGACTGATATTCTTTGGTGGTGGCATGTCCATGATTGCTTTAACCTTTGCTGGGTCGACCTCAATGCCTTTGCTTGAGACAATGTATCCTAGAAGTTTCCCGGAGGTTACTCCAAAGACACATTTCTTTGGGTTGAGTCGAACGTGGTATTGTTCCAGTCTATCAAAGATTTTATCTAAGATGTGGAGGTGTCCTTCTCTGCTGAGTGATTTTGCTAGTAAGTCATCAACATAATCTTCCATCATAGTATGCATCATGTCATGGAAGATGGTGGTCATTTCCCTTTGATAGGTTGCTCCTGCATTCTTGAGACCGAAAGGCATTACATTCCAGCAATATGTGCCCCATGGACATGTGAAGGCTGTCTTATGTTGATCTTCTGGTATGATCTTTATCTGATTGTATCTTGAAAAGCCATCCATGAGTGAAAGCATGGCATGTCTCGCTGTTAGATCCACTATGATGTCAATATTGGGAAGGGGGAAGTCATCCTTAGGACAAGCTTTATTCAGATCTCTGAAGTCAGTACAAATGCGGATGCCCCCTTTTGGTTTGCCGATAGGCACAATATTAGAGATCCATTCTGCATAATCAATTGGTCTAACGAAACCAACATCTAGGAGTTTCTTGAGTTCTGTTTTGACTAGTACTGCAATCTGAGGATGCATCTTACGAAGCTTCTGCTTGACAGGTTTGGCTCCTTCTGCGATGGTGAGGTGATGCATGACTAAGTCCGGATCAAGCCCAGGCATGTCTGCATATGACCATGCAAAGTTGATCTGACGCTTTCGAAAGAACTCTATAAACTTAGGTTGTTCCTTTGAAGTGAGAAGAGATGCTAGATGTATGAGATGAGGATTTTCAGGAGTCCCCACATTGTATTCTTTGGTTTCCTCGATGAGAATCGTTGATCGTTCCTGTTGTGTACTATCAGGGAGAATGTCAAACCCTTCATCCTCAGGTGCCTCAGAGAGGTTTTCACCATTGGATACGCTCTTTCTTTTTACTTTTGTTGGATCAAACAGTGCCACAGTGTGGTTTTCACTGGAAGATCCATGTTTTATTGTTATATTTTTGCAGTTGAAAGGTTTGGCATCCGCCCCGAAGTATGCTGCGCTATTAAGTTCGATGGCGAATCCAGCTTTGTGATCCCCGCTTGGTAGGTTATCCCTTAATTCCAAAAAGTCAATGATGGCCTCATCGTTTTGGAAGAAGTCAAGACATGGGGGATTTGGTTGGTTCCATTCGATGAGTTCAGGGTGGATAACGGGCATTACTTCATCGATTAGGTTAAGTTCTTTAGAGGTATCAATGAGGTTTAAGACGTGATGGTGAAGGTCGTTGATGGTACTCTCGCAGCCAGAATTAGGCGTAGGATGAGACGTAGGGTCTGTGGAAGATGTTTCCAGTTCAGGAACCCAAGTGGTCTTTATCTGTGCTTCTCCATAAACAGGGATGTCTTTGCGTGGCGGAGGTGGTGATGTGTCTTCCTCATCTGAAGTGTTAAGCTGTACAGAATCAAATTCCCACTCATATGAGTCGGTCTCTGAGTCACTTTCCAGCATTCGATTACTATACCATACTGGGATGTCCTTTGAGTTAAATACTACAGGTGTGATTGGTTGATGTACCTTTGTAGTGATCAGTGCTGCAGGAAGATTGATGGGGATCAATGAATTCAATACGGGGAGTATCGATAGTGTCGATTTAGTGGCTTCTACTGGAACTGCTGGTGCTATAGATGCTGCCGCGGGTTCTAATACAGTTGCTGCTGCTGATGGGATTACGAGTTCGTTTGGTGGGATGAGTGGCATTGGTGATAGTTGTGTTGGGGTTTTGAGCCTTGATGGGGCAGTTGGGATGGTGCTTGATGGTGCTTTGATTATGAAAGGTGTCCTCTTTGCAGTAGGTGGGCAAAATGGTTTGTTGGGTTTTCCTTTGAATCTGAGCTTAGGAAAGATCTCTTTTTCAAAGCCTAGGCCTGTGTTACCTTTGGGTTTTAATTCCGGGAGCAGTGGTTCATGTCGTCCTTGTTTGCAATATCCCAAAGCACTCTAACCATCATACCCCATCCTTTGTATAATGAGGAGGCCTTTGCCATACTGATCCGTAGGAAGTTTAACTTGTGGTAGATCAGTGGTGATGGGATCTTTATAGATCCATTCCGCCAAGTCCTCATCCTGGGTTTCTTCTTCTTGACTCTTTCCAAGGATGAAAGGGGTCAAAGCACATGTAGGCGTGTTTAGTGGTTGCTGGAGTACCTGCTGTGGTTTACCATGTGTTCTGGGAGAAGTGGGCATTTGTCCCACACAAAAGAGTTGACTCAAGTTGTATTCCCCAGGACCTTCCTCTGCTACTTTCATCTTAAGCTTTTCCTGCTTGGGTATAGTGGTGTTCAAACTGGTAAGAGAGGCGGGACTTATATATGATGTGGAGGAAATGGCTTCTCTATTATTAGGAACGGTAATCTCTGGTTGATGGCTGATATTATGACAGTATGCAAAGGGATTTGCATCGCCCAGGATTGTGATCTCTGCACCATTATGTGGGAACTTGATACATTGATGGTAGGTAGATGGAACAACTTGCATGGCATGTATCCAAGGTCTTCCTAATAATAGATTATATGGCAAAGGAAGGTTCAGAACCTAACAGATGATGTGCTTTACCACGGGGCCCACTCGGATTGGGAGTACCACAGCTCCTTTGGATGAACGCTCTACATCGTCATAGGCTTTGATTGTGATCTTTTTACGAGGATCCACTGATTCTACTGCATATCCCAATGCTGTGACCAACTGTAATGTACAAATATTCAGGCCTGCTCCATTATCGATCAAGACTCGCTTGATCCTATGTTGGTTGATAAAGCCTTCAATGTGGAGTGAGGCATTATGAGGTTGCTGGAAAGAAGAGTTGTCACTTTTGGAAAAAGTGAGACAAGGTGATGACTTTAGACTTCCAACCATGGCTTTAAATTGGTCTGTATTCAGATTTGTAGGGACTGACGCCTCTTGGAGTGCTTGATCCAAGATAGTTTTATGAGATGGTGATAGGTGCAAAAGCTCTAAAATGGATATAAGCGCAGGGGTTTTTTCTAATTGTTCCACAAGATTGTACTGCATTGGGATAGAGGTGGTGCCTTATGGAGCTACCTTTATGGTAACTTTGTCGCGACCTGTAACAACATTGCAATTTGAGTTGGGATTTTTGAAGGTTATGGTTGCAACTTGTTCATTGGCATCATACAGATGATTTACAGTGTAATTATACGTAGCCTGCGTATAATCAGTAGTATCAGTGCCTCGCCTGGAAGTGGAAGGACCCCTTTGATCTTGTGATGGAAGTGGATTTTTGAACATCAGATGATCATTATTGGTTGTTTTTGGGTCATGTCCTTCAATTTCAATTTCTCCTCGGTCAATAAGATCCTGAATAAGATCTTTTAATCGGTGACAATTACTTGTCTTGTGTCCTCTTCCTTGATGGAATTCACAGTGTTCAGTATCTCTCCACCATGTCGGTTTGACCTGAGGCTCATAGTTTGATAGTTTAGGTAGAGTGACCAAATTTTGAGAAATGAGTTGTCGCAATACTGTTTCAATGGGTTCCCCTAAGGGAGTGTATGTGCGTTTTTGTTTTTGCTGACGAGGTCTAGGTTCATCATGAGATGTGATGCGACCTTGATTGGAAGGAACATTTGTGTTATTCTGAGGTGGAGGATTTTGTCTTGCAAACCGAACCACAGGTTGTGCATTTTGGATAGTTCGGGCATCCACAACCCCATCGTTGACGATATTCTTATTTTTATTTCAGAAGTTTGGTTTATCGCTATTAAAGCACGGGCGAGGACCATCTTTTGGTTCATTAAAGATTTTGATGAGTCCTTTCTTGATGAGTTCCCGTTCACATTTTAAACCCTTGGTGATCATATCATTAAAAGAGTCTGTGTCTTTGACATCCAGGTGAAATTCCATTTCTTCGTTTAAGTTGGAAATGAATATTTCCACTAGTTCTCGTTCAGGTAATTGAAGAGAACGTCTGTTAGACATTTGGCACCATCGTTGCAGGAATACTGAGAATAGTTCACCTGGTTTTTGTTTGGTGTTACACATATCAGCCATGGTGATGTCGCGTTCAATGTTATGGGAGTAATGAGCTAGGAACTTCTGGATGAGTTCCTCAAATGTTCTAATGCCACCTGATAGTCGGGAAAACCATGATGTGGTTGGTCCTCCCAAGCTTTGGGGAAAAAGGTGCATTAGGTAGGTGTCTTCATATGCCACTTCAAGACAAGCGGAATGAAATTCTCGGACATGATCATGGGGATCCCCCTTTCCTCTATATTTTTCAAATTTAGGTGTTTCGAATCCTCGTGGAAAGGGTGGCATGTAAAGATTCCTATCAAAAGGATAGGGACAGATGTCATTGAGTGAGAATTGGTTAATCTTGACACCACTATGAAGTTGTTGGGCGAGATTCTCGACTTGTTGCCGCAACATCTCCATTTCATTTGGAGGAGGAGGTGGTGGGTTACCTTTAGGAATGTTATATCTGATGGGATCTCTACCTCTTTCCTCTTCATGGCGACTTTGTCTTTCAGATGCTTGTCTTAATTGGGAAAGGTCAAAGTCTGAGGGGAGTTTGGCTCCTTCTTGAGTGAGTTTTAAGAAGTGAGCATCCACATTGCTCCTGAGTATTTCGTTAAACAATCTGTTAAAGAGAGGGTTATGCTGAGCCTTTTCTATTGTTGCAGGAGTGGGAGTACTTGGGTTTTCATCATTCGCATTTCCTCCAAGTGCTTCTTGGAATTCATTGAGATTTTCCTCTTCTTCTTCTTCCATTTCTATTTCTCGTTGTCACGACTGTGATCGGGTTTGAGCCATTTTGTTTACAAGCTTTTGTTGAAGTTGCATGAAAATGATGATAAGTTTTTGATGAAAATTTGATGATTGGTGGATTGTGTGGTATGTGGATTTTTAACACTTTTAAGGTAGATGTAACCGAAATTCCTTCTTTGAATTGCTTGCTTTTTATGATAAGATTTTGATGTGATAAGGTGTAGAGAAATCTGAGATGTGTTACAGATTTAACTACCTAGTAATGAGAGGATTCACTCATGAACTAGTTTTAACCTGCATAGATGTGTTTCTTAGGATGAGCTTATCCTAGATGTAGAAACAATCTATAAGTGATGTGAAGTGTTTGATTTCAAGCAATATCCAAAAGAGAACTTGGGACAAGAACCTCTTAATGTTTTGAGAGTTGGAACGGGTTGATGATGAAGTGATGATGTATGAGCAAGATGATGGATGAAATGTTTTCAACTTTAATAAAAACTTTGTGTTATAAATGGGACAAACTCTATCTCTTCCCTTTCGGGTGTTGGTGGTATTTCTCGAGCTGTGTTGTATGTGATGCAGACGTTTGGGAAGAAGTTGGGATTAATCTTACCTCCTTGGTTTTTGTGATAACTCAAAGCTCTATATTGCATAAAAGCTCTGCGGTTCAATGATTCAGAATCAAATTCGTTTGTTTTTCCTTGAAGGTAGAGATGCATACAATGTAGAAAGACTCTATGTGAGACAAAGATTTGTCTATTGATATAGAAGAACTTCCTTCTTTTGATCAAAGCCTTTGAGCTTAATGGTCTTCTTTTCAAGTTGATATTCTGATGACACTTCTTCTTTCGCAAGATGTGAAGAATGGTCATAAACTTTTTTGACTCTTTGTTGTTTGCACTTTGTTTTTGATGTTTTTGGTTGTATTTAAAAGATGTTGGATGAATACTTTGTTTTTGGGATTGATTTTCTGATTTGATGTTTCTTTGACAAGAAAACAAAGCAAGCACACAAACACCAAAATGTTGCCTAAAAGGCACAAATGAGTATGGGTCTAGATCAACCCAATCCTTGGACTTGTATATGACCCTCCCTTTAGATGTATTTTAAGGTGTATTTCCAAAGCCCGAAGTCGGCTCAATTTGCACTTGGTCTGTGAAATGAACACACTTCAAACACTTTTTATCCCTAAGGTCAAATGGCCAGTTGTGATAAATTTAGCCCACATCTTAATATTTCTTCGACTTTGGTACTACATACCTTATGAATCTCGCCGTGGCAGGTAAGGATGTGATATACTAAGTCTTGCACGAGCATAACAAATAGATGATCCCTATGATCGAGGAGTCACCACTTTTATCAAGCCACAAGTGACTTTTCAAAAAGCTATGTTTCTACTCAAGGAAATATGTATGGTGAGTATCTTGGGAGCAAAACCGTCTATGCTCTTGCACTAAATTGCATCACAAATATCCTCAATCAATAGAACGGGTGGGCTACTACTTAAAGGTGTTTAGTCATGTTTGATGTTTTTAGACATAAGTTCATTCTGCAGTGACTCACTTAAGAGCCTTGTAACTGGTGGTGGGGCCCATTTGTCCTTTCGGCCAGTTACACTGTAGGAATAGCTATACCCAAGGCTACAGCTTTCGCTCACCTGATTTCTATAGCGGCTCGAAGGATTTACCGCTCGAGGTCGTTCCCAAGAGTATCGATCCCTTGGCAGGCCTCTCTTAAAAAGATAAAATTTTGAGTGTTACTAACACTTTTCTCTTGCACCTAGGACCACGAGAGCCAAGGGAGAGGATAGTGTGTGTTAGAGGTAGGACCACTCGACTGACCTTTGTGCACACTGACCTTTGTGCACAAGCATGCCAAACACGTAAAACATTTGTTCTTTTTAATCCATCATTTCAAAATGTGGTCTAACTATTTGGAGATGTTGTTCCAACAGCCATGGTGTTCTTTTTAACTTTCAAAGGCAATGTGTTTTGTAATCTAGAATTCGAAAAATCCTGGTCAACTTAATGAAAAACACGCTGGCTTGAAGTAAAATTTGTTTTGCAAAAAAAAAAATCTAAACAAGTGGATTGTTCTTTTTATTGGCCCAAAATTAAAGTGTGGCTTGTGATTTTTTTAAGTTTGATGCAAGGAAAGCAAATTTGTTTGTTGATTTTAAGCACCAAAAGATAATTTATCCTAACTAGAAAGCAATACAATTTTGTTTTTGTCAAGTTTTTAAGCACCAAAAGACAAGTTTGTGGTTTTTATGGTGAGTTTTTAACCTGCACAAACAAAAACGTGTTAGTAAAATCGATGTTCAAGGGGGGCTTCCACAAGCCTAAGAATTTCCATTTTTGTGGTTACAAGGCGATTTGGACGACACTCTGTTACAATAGCGCTAGTCTGTGTTTAAGCAGAGGCACTACTTAACACAAAAACGCTTAAAGAAGGGGAGAGACAGAGAGGCCAAAGCGCTAGAAGTTTGTCAATAGCGCTAGAAGAACTACCAAAGCGCTAAAACAGTTTCAAAAGCGCTGAACTTTGGTCAATAGTGCTATTGTAAGAACAATAGCGCTAAAAACATAAATGACGATAGCGCTGGAACGTGTTCAATAGCGCCAAAGCGCAACCTATGTGACAATTTCAACAATCAGACATGTTAGTTAAAAAAAATGATATGTTTTTGGTGGTTGGATTTACGTCAGGTTCACCAAATGATGCCCTCCTAAATGGACAAGATTAGCAAATGACAAATAACACAAAAGACACGAAACCGTTAGTGTTAGTCAATCAAAAACTAATCTAAAAAGGCATACCAAGAGAGATACTAAAAACATGAAAGCATATTTAACTATCAAAGCAAACATGATGAGGCATCTCCAAATACCTCCTAACATGCTCTTAGTTTCTTTCTCCCTTGTTCCTCTCCTCTCCAAGTTCCAAAATAGTGTAGCTCTCAGCAGTTTTTTGCACTATGGATGCTTATGGAGGATTGAGATTGTAGTATAGCTCTAAATGTGAAATGAAAAGCTAATACTATGCTATTGATACTAAAATGATATATTTTCACCAAAATAACAAGATATTAGATTGCTTATGCTAAAATGCTCTCTTAAAATGCCTATAGCTTAAATACATACAAGTTTTCAGGATCTGGATTATGAAGAAATGGGCTCTATTTATAGGAAAAATGGAGCAATGGATGGTTGAGATTGAGCAATCTCAACAAGGGTCAGGATTGAATGATTTCAAATCCATGTGAGGGCTTTCAACCCAATCCCAGGATGACAAGTGTCAATGTGAGATAGGTTGAGAGGGGAGGGAATAAGCATTAAATGCTTGACATGACTTTGGAAGTTAAAGTCAAGGTTGGTTGAATGAATAAACTCTTTATTCAAAGAATAAAGCTTTTATCCAATGGATAAACTCTTGTGCAAATGTGAAATGGAGGAATATGGTCAAAACAATAAATGTTTGGGGAGACAAGTTTGAAATAACCATAAATGGTTATGTAAGAGCCATAAATGGTCATGTAAGAGCCATTAGTGGTCTTGGAAGACTTTGGGGGTTAATTTGTTGAACACACAAAGCATTAAATGCTTTTCAAAGACTTGGGAGTCTTTGAGAAGTGACTCCATTTTGCTTAGGAATGTGACAATAATTAGGGGATGGATTAGGCTAATTAGGAAGGGGTTAGAAGAATCTAGAAGGAGATTAGATTTTGCAAGTGGATTTGGTGGGTGAGGGAAAATAGGATTTTATTAAAATAAAAATTCATTTATTCCAATAAATGTGTGCAAGTTGCATTTGTAGGAAAATGCAAGTGGGGGGGGGGATAATGATTTAAATAAATGTTTTATTTAATTTATTTAAAAGAGCAATAGGGGGTTTTAATTAAATAAATAGATTTTATTTATTTAATTGATTTGAATTTGATTTAATGAATTAATTAAAATAAATTGAATAATTTATTTAATTAATGGAAGAATGTTTGGAGATGAATTAATTAAATATTAATTTAATTAACTGATGGCTAGTGGTTTTTTAATTAAATAAATAGCGAATATTTATTTAATTAAGCTGGACAGATTTGTGTGACTACACTATCAATCGCTTCTCTTTGAGAAGCAATCACAATGTGATCTACAGTGGGGGCGAGGGTTGGGACTATCGCCAAAAATCTCTCACCAACAAGGTCCCTGTGTCTAGGCAGAGCTCTATCACACCTACGGTATGCATCTCTATCAACAACCCTTCCCCTCCCTTGTCCATAATATGTTGGAATATCAAGGTAGTTGGGTTTCAACCCACAATGAACCTCAACATAGACCTGTTGTGCAAAGTATAATGGAATCTGGTTGTTATTAGCATAATGACCATGGGCATCTAAGAAGCATGGGTAAATCAATGGTGCAACCTGTAGATCAATACATCTTGTAACCTAATATCCTCTCACCTTACTCTTCTCCTGATATTGTGGAAAACATCTCTCCTTGATGGTCTCCTTCGAGACCACCCTCACCACATCAGCAAAAGAATGATGACCCCTCACCTCACTCCTCAACTGTCTATAGATATCGGCTATAACCTTTTGTTAAATTGAGGTGTGACTAACTAGATGGTCCCTAAATGTCCGCAAACTATGAAAATGGATTGGCATGTACTCTTATACACGCCATCTGTCTGTGGGTCATCTAATATAACTCTCAATCTCTATAACTCATGGTCACTATAATGAAAGACAGTAGCGATATTAGACAACTGAGGATCCTGTTATGGAGGACCTACATGACGTGGCTCCTGATCAGGAGCCTGTGGAGGTGGATCCTGATCAGGTACATCATGTCCTGGATCCTGGGATGCCATCTATCTAGGTAGGTCATAAAGTTACAATAAATATGTAAGCACACGCACATGAAGTGCATTCAATTTAAAACATTAAATTAAAATCAGTTAAATTCTAGAGAGAGAGAGAGATCGTTAATCTTGAGCTCATTAAAAATTAAAATGTACACATGTGAAGTTCTTTCATAATTCATAGATATATACATGAAGTTCTCGCATAATTCAAATTTAAATAAATTATTTTAAAGACAGTGAGAGGTAGATCATTAAAAATATATAAATTTATCTATATATCACATACATACATTTTAAATTATTAATACATTAATGAGAGAGAGAGGGAGATCATTTTCATGATATATATATATATATATATATATATATATATATATATAGAGAGAGAGAGAGAGAGAGAGAGAGAGAGAGAGAGAGATCATTAAATATATGACCCCTTATGACCACATATGACCCCTTAGGACACTATGTGATCCTAAGGTGTACATGTTGTATACACTAGGATGTTATAAGGGGTCATAAGTGGTCCTAAGGGGTCACATATGTGTTAACACATGTGTGACCCCTTAGGACACTATGTGATGGACTAAGGGGTATGTCGTACACACTAGGATTTTATAAGGGGTCATATGTGGTTCTAAGGGGTCATGCATGTGTTAGAACACATGCGTGACCCCTTAGGACCACATATGACCCCAGAGGACACAATGTGATCTTAAGGCGTATGAAGTACACAATAGAGGATGTTATAAGGGGTCATGAATGTGTTAGAACACATGCGTGACCCCTTAGGACCACATATGACTCCTAAGGGGTATGTTTTACACACTAGGATGTTATAAGGGGTCATATGTGGTCGTAAGGGGTCACACATGTGTTAGAACACATGCGTGACCCCTTATAACCACATATGACCCCTTAGGACACTATGTGATCCTAAGGGGTATGTTGTATACACTAGGATGTTATAAGGGGTCATATGTGGTCCTGAGGGCTTACGCATGTGTTAACACATGCGTGAGCCCTCAAGACCACATATGACCTCTTAGGACACTATCTAATCCTCTTTGGTCCTAAGGGGTCATATAGTGTCGTCAGGGGCATATGTGGTCTTAAGGGGTCCTAAGGGGTCATGTTGTGTGTGTAATAGGATGTGAAAAGGGGTCATAGAGGTTTTATTTTGTCTTATTTGTTTAAATTTATTATCTAAGTTTTATAATATTTTTTAATTTAAATTTATTATTTAATTTTTCTAACGTTTTAATTTATTATATTTAGTTTTCTAACATTTTTCTAATTTTTAATTTTGCTAATGTTTTTCTTAACATTTTTCTAAGTTTTAATTTACTACCTTGGTTTTCTAAGTTTTTCATAACATTTTCTTAAAAGGTTGAAAAAAATAATACATATACAATTATTTAATTAAAAAAACAAATTGACGTTAAATTAAAACATTAAATTAAGTTTTCTAACATTTTTCTAAGTTTTAAAATTTTAGTATAGATATGTTTTCTAAGTTTTTGTTAACTTTTTTTCTAAAATGCTGAAAAAACAATAAATATACAATCATTTAATTAAAAAACAAATTATTTACTAATTTTTAAATTAATTTTAATAAAAAAAACAAAAAAACATTATTAAACAAAAAAAAAGGTTATTTTGTGCACCTGAAATAATGTAGGTCGAAATTTGAAAGAGGAGAAGCATCAACTGTTGCTGACAGGTCACAGTGATGTAATGTTGACGTAGGGTTCGCTCTAACCTCCTCTCCATAGTAAACTCCAAACTTGAAAATTGACAGTTTAACTGTCATTTTCGGCAAGTTTTATAAAGATTTTTTAACAAATAATTTTTTAATTGATTTGATCGAACCCAATAAAAATAAATATTTTATTGGGTTCGATCGAACCCTCGGGGGTGATTTGCTCGAACACCCCCAGTTCGTTCAAACCCTTACAAAAAAAATTTCCCAACCTCTGCCAATTTTGTTTGTTGTCAAAAGTGGGAACCATTATTGTGAGTTCACCCATATGTATATACATGTGTGTGTGTGTGTACATAATCTATATTTATATATTTACTTAGTTTTGAGTTATTTTGAAGATTTTTTGATATATATGATGTATTTTGTGTAAAGAATGATTTGTTTTTCTATTCTTGTATCCATCTATGTGTGTGTGTGTGTGTTTCTTTATATAGTTAGACGTAATCTCTATTCATAGACATACATTTAGTTCATCAACTAAATTATCATTCACCTATTCACTGATCTTCGTTTATCTATTAGCCACTTCAATGTAATAGTTTACCCACCTTGGCATATTTTTGTCATCATAGACTTGTTCTTTTTTAAAATTTAAAATTCAAATTTGGTTAACTAATGCATCATTCCTTGCAACTAATAAAATGTCCACATTTTTTTTTCTCAAAATCCAAATTCAAATTTGATTGACTAGCTTTGTTCCCTTTTCCACCTTAAGTCAACTAAATAGATGCTTTGAATAATATGTATTAATTCTCTTCACTACCCTAAAATAAACTCAAGGATCATTTAAGAATGCTAGGAAATAACCAATCAAGGTAAGTGTGAAAAACCTTATTTATGAGAATTACAAGCATTGATGGAGAATTAATCAAACCAAATAAAACTATATTAAAATCATAATTTTTATATTATGCACAAAATATCGTCTCAATGACAAGTTGATGGTATCCAAACTTCAAACTTCAAAACAATATTAGAAAACACTTTGACTCCCTGCATCTCATCAAATATATCATCTCTCATTGACAAGGGTAATATTTTTTTTACCATCATTGCTCAACATTTAATAATCAATGTACAAGCAAAGGGATTTTTCCTTTTGTTCTTCAAAGATGATAGATGGACCTAAGGTAATGCTCAAAGGAATAAACCTCCTCCAATAATTTCTCAAGCAATATAGCTAAAGTTCAATGAGGTCCTACATGGAGTAGTAGGTTCAACTCTAGGAATAAGATCAATATGAGTGTACATATCATGCTTTGGTCACATATTAAGAAGGCCAATTGATAAGAAACACATCTACAAGCTTACTTTAAAAAATATTTTTGATGGATATTAGTGGTGTGAACGAGAGTATTTCATATTTGGTTTCCTTCTTGGGTCCTTTTCACACTTAGTTGATTAATATTATTTAGGACATTTAAATCTTTCCTCTTTGATACAAATGTTTACCATTTGACTCCATTTCTTATTAATCCACATTGTTTGTATATTTTCTTAGAATCCATGGTGGTGTATCATGTATATACTCACCACTTACTCTCATATGAGCACACTCCTTGTATTCACATCACATCCATTATATATATTATTATTATTGTATTATGTTGATCTTCTTACTTTTACATGATTAGTTCTTAGGCATCTTAATTTTGGGATAGCTACCTCCACAGCTAATCCTAAGATATATTTAATTAGAAACGAACACTATATAACTACAATGACAAAGGATGGTAAAACATTTTGCAAATGTCTATGTCTCACATTACCATCCAAGTTCAACATGGTCATAAATGACGTAGAATGATAGTATGACATAAGAATAACATATTAAACATATTTATTTACACAAAAAAGTACATGTACATAGAGACACATGAAGTGCATGTCGGCAACAAGGGTGGGGAAAAGGCTCAAAGGGTATGAATCACTCTAAAAATATGCTAGGGGATAGTGATGCTAAACCAAGGATAATATGTAGTGTTGCAATATTTTAACATTTCATGAAGATCTTTATTCAACATGTCCTCCATCTTGAGCCTCCAAAGCTCAAAGTTTGTACTTGATAACTTCATCTATATCCTTGATGTGCTTGCCATTATTCCTAAAACATATTTTTCTATTTTTCTAGAAAATCACACTCAATCCAAGATTAGTACTTAAGACCCTTGTCTATACTCAACAATTTGAGGTGATTAGAATTTGATATCAAATGAAAAGAATGAGAGGTACAGAATAAAACTAATCTTAACATTACAAGAAAATAAACACCAAACCAATATAGCGTGACATAGTGATTTACATGGAAATAAATCTAGAAAAAATCCACACTCTGAAGCGGCTCAATGTATTGTTCAATAATCAAAGGTTACAATATACTTGCAAAGTCTAATACTTTATGTGAGTATCACCGACTAGACATTAGAGTAATTTTGGCAACTTAACGATGCCTACAAAACTATCATAACCTCTATATTGGGAATCAATAATTAGAAGCAACATATAAATCCAACAAATAAAATTCACAAAACCATTAGTTGAAATCGTCTCAATTGTGGTGCATGAACCTCTAGATGAATCCATAGGCTATTCCATCCATGTGCCATAAATTTTTCATAATCAACTCACTAACTTGGCTACTTTATTTAAGATCCATTAACTCCTCCTATTCCTAGATGAGGCAATGCTCTATTTTGGGATTAATGTGATTTCCAATGATATATTTTAAGGCTCCTTTACACTTGTTTGATTCTAGGGTTGTGTTGAAAATCACAAAGAGATTTATGGCTGGGCAAAGAGAAGGATGTCAACTTCCGTGATAATGCTTAAGTTGTCATCTTGATGGACAAAGATTGAAACATGCAAACAATGACACAAATATTGACACAATGGATGTGACTAAGATAGTGTTAAGACTTAGCGTGAATGAATTGTTGTTGAGTACACATGATGCTAATTTGTTGATTGTAGTAATGGACTATCATGTCTTTAAATCCATGTTCTTTGACACACTCACACTCTCAATCCTTTATGATATGTAGACTAAGACATAATAGTCAATTCTTAAAGATATCCAATTTAAAAAATTGAATTACATATATTACCTAAATAAGATTGTAAGCCTCTTATTAAATCAGATCAATATTAATTAAAATAATTTTAAATAATAAATTCAAAATTAAATAATAAAATCACACATTATAACATTAATTTATGGAATTAACTTCTACATAAACAAATATAATAAAGCTGTAGAAGTCATTTAAATTCCCACAGTAATGGGGGTGAGAAGTTCACGCAAGTAGGGGATCTGTTACCGACTCAGATTTGTTACATTCTCATGCATTCGCAATGGATGGTACACTTAATCTAACATCTAACCTGGTCACGTCATAGCACGTGTGCCCGTACAATTGCACATATACTAGGGGTCAATATGTACCTATGAAAAACAGTAAACCGCCCATATCCAGAAGGTGGGTTTATGAAAAAGGCGAAACCCTGTTTGTTCACATGTAAACCATGGTATTCCTCGTACGGAGATCATTTTGAAGGGATGGATGGGCATTATTAGTCCTCTCAAACCAGATTTGCAGAAAGCAAATCTGTTGGCACCCACAATACTGTCAAATGTATCCATGCATTCCCAATGAAGTGCTTTCCGCGGCGTATCCCTGGTTTTATCCTCCATCGCCTCCTTTATTTATACTACATTATGCTTCATTACATCTGCAATATTTGACTGCACGGAAGTTGTGTGGGAATTTGTAGAACAGAATAGAGTAAACTAAGCATATCAACCTCATTTTTAGTTATGGCTACTGCAATCAATGCACAGGAGTGGTGGGCAGTGAGAAGGCAAGCCATGGCTGGGACATCCAAAACTTCACCCCTCAACACACCCAATGCCATTGCTCAATGCAGAGCAAAGCAATGTTCACATGGTAATAATCCCCATTTACCTTTCACTTATTAGCTGCTGTATTAGTATTCTTATGATAACGATGAGAGGTAAACTAGTTGTTGGGAAAGCAAGGGGAGCCTTTTCTTTGATCTAATGAACCTGGATATGTGTACTGTGTATTCAGATGGAGTGAAAGCAGGGGCAAAGGCAGCCGCAATTGCATTTGTTGCATCTGCAATTCCCGTGGTGAGTGCTGCCGATTAATAATTTTGTTTATGCTCGAATCTCAGTTATATGCAATGTAATTGATACGAATTTATTGTGATAACAGGTGATGGGAGCACGGGCCATTCCGTGGGCAAGGGCGAATCTCAACTATGTAGCTCAGGCACATATCATCTCTTTAGGTATATATTTATTTCTCTGTTTTCTTGTTATAGGCAATTGAATTTCATTTATTCTCAATAATATGTATATTTTTTAACAAAATATGTATTTTTGGGTGAATGCAGTTAGTGGAGCGACTTATTTCATTGTGGCAGATAAAACTATTCTGGCCTCTGCCCGGAAAAATTCCTTTGAAAAGTTGGGTCCCATGGAAGCATCGTTCTAAATGGCAGGAGCAATAATGTATATATCTAGTCCAGGCATGGTGTAGACACATGGATCGTAGACAATGGTAGGCTAGTTTTCAGGACTGATAACGCCCACCTTCCTGTTTTCCTCGCAATAGGAAGAACGGTGTAAATGAGTTATTGTAGTACTGCTCTCGAGGCACTTATTTGTAAATATTGTTTTGCAAGTGTTGCTTACAATTAGAAAAATTTCAATGGAGCCTTGACTTTTGATTTTCAGGTAAACAAAAAAGGAAAGAACCATCTACGAAGTAAATAAATATAAGACACTACCACATAAATGGCTCAAATTAGCATCCAGTTCATACCTAAATTAACCACAAGAATTTCAAGAATGAAAATGTACTCAAAGTAACAAAAACAGCTCCCCATACAAATCAAATATGCTTCAGAATTACATGGAGGAGGTCATAAAGAGCATACAGCAACTCATTAAAAAGATACCAGCGAAACCCAATACAGCAAAGATCATCAGTCCACATCAGCTGAGAAATATTTCGATAGCAAATTAGCAACACAGTTAATTCCCCTTCTTTTTTACTTTGGGTTTTCCTTCTTGTCAATGCTTTCCAAAAACTGATTAATAATTTTCAGTTGTGCTTGCCCTGAAATCAATACACTCCCCTGTTCATCAAACAACAGGGTAAGTACTTACAAGAATAGGTGGAGAAGTAGATGTTGCATCCACTTCACTGATTCATCAATGAAACGAGTCAAAAGATATAAAGGACCATCTTTATAAGCCGGCAATCAGGGGAACGATGGACGACAGGTGAACCATGAAACCATTCATGTCCATTATTATCTTTTACTTTTGGATCAGCTGAAAAGGCGCTTTAGTTTCTTCATAAGAATTACCGGCATGAAGGCTCACCTGCCTTCATTGTCCTTGAAACATAGCCGAAGGAAGCACCATGGGTGTAAAAGAAGATGCAAATGAAAAATGCAGAAAACAGAGCAAAGAAAGACATAAACAGAGCATAAACAGAGCAGAGACAAAGATTTAGAGTGGTTCACCAAAATGGCTAAATCCACTATCAATTTAGAGAAAATCTTATTCAGAGAAGTGATACACATACAGCAATACATCTCTAACCCACTGCGAATGCAGCAATAAAGAATAACAAGAAGGAGAATGCCGACAGCCAAAAGCCACGACCGTTGGGCAAATGAAAAGACCCGACCGTTGGACAGACGAAAAGCCCCGACCGTTGAGCTTCAGTTCCTTAACAAACTCCCACTTGAAGACCAACGTCAACTGCTCCAAACAAGACTTCCCCTCCGATTCCTCTAATATCAAACAGGTACAATGCCGAGAGAAGTCCGTCAAAATTCGAATTTCTCTCTCAAAACTGCCTTTGTCAAAGCATCAGCTGTATTAAAAGTTGTATCAATTTTGGCAACCCATAACTTGCCCACTTCAACTACATGGCGAATATAGTGATGATGCAATTCAATATGCTTAGAGTGACGTTGAGATGTAGGATGCTTAGCCATAAAATAGTGCTGCTACTATCACAGAAAAGAACAAAATCAACTTCCTTATAGCTCAATTCACTTAGCAAACGTTGCAACCATATGCAATCTGGAAACCCAACTAATGGCTGCCCCTACAAACATGAAGCTGAGCATTGTCTCTACCTAAATCCCCACCTAAATCAGAGTCAACAAACCCTTGAAGCTGAGCATTGTCTCTACCAAAACACAAACCATAATTAGAAGTGCCCTTAAGATAACATAAGATCAATTTGACTGCTTCCCAATGAGGTTTACCATGATTATTCATTAAATGGCTTACTACTCCCACTGCATGAGCAATATCCGGACGAGTAGACATACATAAGACTAGCAACTGCAGATGTATAAGGAATATCTTTCATATATTTTTGATCCTCGTGTGTTAGGACACATTTAAGAAGATAAACAAAAATGACCAGCTAAAGGAGTGCTAACGGGCTTAGCATCGGTCATACCAAATCTATCCAATACCATATCAATGTATTATTTCTAAGACAATGTGATTTCTCTCTTCTTCCTATCCCGAGAAATATTCATACCAAGGATTCTTTCGCTGCCCCTAGATCCGTCATAGCAAATCAGTTAGCTAGCCAATCCTTAAGGTCACAAACAATCCTCATGCCAGTGCCGGTTACTAACATGTCATCAACATATAGTAGAAGAATAACAAATTCACCATCATGGAGTTGTTTGAAATAGACACATGGATCAGATTCACACCTTATAAAATTATGCTCAGTCATGAAGTGATCAAACTTCAGATACCATTGTTGTGGGGCTTGCTTGAGCCCATATAAACTTCACTTCAACCTGCAATAGAGATGCACCTGTCCCTTTTTGGCAAATCCTTCGGGCTACTTCATATACAATTTTTCATCATTTCCATATAAGAACACAGTCTTGACATCAAGCTGTTCAAGCTCAAGATCCCAAACAGCTACGAGTCCCAAAACGACACGAATTGTAGTCATTTTCACAACTGGTGAAAATATCTCATCAAAATCTATTCCTTTCTATTGACCATAACCTTTCACAACCAGTCTTGCTCGATAACATTTCTTGCCTCCATCTTCCTCCTTCAATTTATACACCCATTTGTTCTTCAATGCTTTCCGATTCGGCGGAAGAGGTACCAAATCCCATGTTTGGTTTGTTAACAAAGATTCCATCTCTTCGTGCATTGCTACCTGTCGTTTAAGAGAATCAACATCTTTGGTAGCAGCTTTGAAATTCACTGGCTCTGTAGAGTAACAACGTAGGCTCTGCCCTTTCACAGAACAATAAATAGTAATCGGAGAATTTTGCAGGAGGTCACCTTGTTGGTTTTTTCATTGTGCTGTTGTCCTTGATGTCAATTGCCTTGCTGATGACAATTGCTCCCATAGTTCAGCTGTTTTGGCACTGTGGTTATGTTTTGGCCCAGTTCTTATATGTTGTTATATTGCTGATATTTTGGTACATGTGCAGATCCAAGACTCATGTTGATATGGTGTTTTTACAGGTGCATGAAATCACTGATTCTTGTTGATATGGTTCATTTCAGTTTTTGGCAAATACATGAGGTATATGGTTCGCTTTGTTTTAGCAAAAATATTGATAAGTTTTAGTTTCATTTCTCATAAAGGACAGTCTGTTGACTTCTTGGTTGACCATTGCCACTTCTACGAATATGGTTCATCTTTATTATTGGATTCCTAACTTAAAGTTATCGGGTTCTCTTTTATCATGTCAAATTGACTTCTTTGACAGCGAGGCATTTACTTATAACTCACGTGGATGTGAGTAGGAAATGGCATGGTACTCATTTGATACATTATGATGTTGGTGGATTTCAAAGCGATTATGTTGTTTTGTAATATGTCACTTAGGGACTTAATTTTTTTATCCAATGTGTTTTGGGAATCAAATGAAATGTTAGGGTGGATAAAGATGTATTGTTTATTTCGCAAGACTTTCACCGAACCCTGGCCGCCATGGTGTATATGCAGTCTGTGAAGGGATATGTATTAGCTGATAATCTGTTATGGGTCCTCATTTTGCTCCAGTTACAATGAGTATACTGCTAGTTGATGGACTTCCAGCAGAGATGATCACTTTTTCAACAGGTTTAAAAGCTTTTCAGTTTGACTTTTGGCCAACGTAACACAGGTATTATCTAAACAAATTCACTTACAGATAATAAAAATTGAGCCGTTTGAAAAAGAAGTTAACAATAAAATGTGGACGTTGTTTTTTATTCATTGATTTTCACAAGAGATGAAACAGAAATGGAGTGTAGTCAGTCATGAACAGGGGTTCTTTAGATGTGATTTATATAGCTTATTTTTTTAAAAAAAGAAATATCTTTTCAGTTTTTTAATAACTGTTTTTGTTTGGTTGTAACGGCTGAATAACTAGTTTGAAGAGATCTTTTGGAAGATACATATACGCAGTTTTAAGCTTTCATGTGTGGATGAAAAAAACACAGATAGAACAATTTTTTTAAGGTATACTACAAGAGCTTATGCATCCCATACTCTACATGGTTTGATAGAGTTTGTTCTTTAAAAGAAGTTTTCTTCACGGCATTTGTTTTTCAGATGAGAATACAGAAACTATTCTGAAACTGTTATGTTACAGCTCTGTTTTGGTTCAAAAAGGGTTCTTTGTTTTCGGCCTTTAGCCGACAACCTTTACAGATTCTTGAAAGCATCATCTTTCTTTTGCAAACTTTAGAGTTGTTGATTTCTCTGGTTATGTACAGAGACTGTCTCTTTTATGACAGATATTGGCTTCCACAGTATATTTTGAACAAGGGTTACAATGCAGATTTATGATTGTGTACTGTTAGTATGTTGTGATTGCAGCAATTAAATGCAATTACAGGACCCTAAGAGTATACAAGGATCTTATTGAAAGGAGTTGTTGCTCCTAAAAGGATTGGAACTTATGATTAAAGGTGTTGAGCGGTGCTCCATCTGTGTAAAAAATTGATTCACTTTGGTTGAATATAAAAGGCAGGTTCGAGTGGTTTTTTATACCCCATGAGGGTTTTTCCACTCAGGAAATCTTTGTGTCATATGGTTTTTTGATTTGCTCTGATATCGTGTTCTTTCACATATTTGTTCATTGTCTTCTGAATGAGTGGTCAATGTTGTCTGTTGAAGCAGTCTAAATCTGTCTATATAATGATAAAGTTTCTGTTTTAAAGCATAATCAAAATTGTTCATTTAAATTGCAGTTGAACAGTTTCAATGCATGCTTTTTACATTAGTCTTGATGTCATATGTGTTACATTGTTCTTAAAAAATTTCTTTTTAAGCAAGGAGTTATTGGTTTACCCAAATTAAGTTGTCTTCAAGTCTGAAAGTTGTCAAAAATTCTCTCACTCTGATTCACCCCCCCCTCTCAGAGTAACTTTACTTCCAACCAAAGAAACGAAACTCGGACTCGGCTCGGACTCGGCTCGGACTCAGCAAGGCTAAATCGGACTCGGACTCGGGACTCGGCGCCAGACTCGGCTCCAGACTCGGCTGGACTCGGGAAAGTGAAAAACTCAAAAAATTTAGAGATTTTTTAAGATTTAAAACTTGTTTCATGCACCCTTTATTGAATAAGACACAATAACATCATCAAACTTGGCTCATTTCATTACATAATACATACACAAGTATACATCTATGATCTATCACATAAGCATAAACGCAAATTGTAGCTGAAGGAAATAACAAACATAGATATATAAATATTGTCAAATGTATACAATATTACAAAACTCATGGAATAAAAAATCCATGTCATCATATGATCATCATCAAATGTTCCATACAAATAACAAAGGTAAATACATCTACAAGCCTATGGCGCAGAGGAGTCTGCACCCTCCGGCCCCGACGTCGGCTCCGATGAAGGCCCCGCCCGCCTACAAAGGCGTCTAAGGTAGGTCATAGATGATTGGGCAGCCATAGCCGCTCCTCGTGACACCACGCCATGCTCACCAACATCAGGAACATCTGTGTCACTGTCACCATCTCTGTCACTATCACCATCTGCCTCTGAATCTCCTCTCTCTGCTCGTGCTCTCTGCTCCTCCTCTGCCATGGCTACAGCCTCAGCCTCTATATCTACCTGGTCGATCCAATCAGTGTCATCATCACTAAAGACAGCCATAGGATCTGTCTCAATGGCCCACTCTGCCTCAGGATCAACCTCATCTAGAATGATAGGAGAGATGTCAGCTAATGCATTCTTTCTCATTCTCAGGCGGAGGTTATAGTGAACAAAGATAAGATCATTCATCTTCTCCACGGATAATCTATTGCGCCTCTTGGAGTGTATGTGCTCAAACATACTCCAATTGCGCTCACAACCAGATGCACTGCATGGTTGGCTCAAGATGCGAATGGCCAACTTCTGAAGATTTGGTGTCGTTGGGCCAAAAAAGTTCCACCAATTATCTGAGTTTGAAATGAGAAAAATAAATAAAATCAGTCTCTCATAAACTCATTTAACAATATACAATAAAACTAAAATTAAGCCTTACAATTTATTTTTACCTGGCATCATAGTTGTCCTACTTTCTTTGGCGATAGGACGAGAAAAGGTCTCCCCTTGTGCATTTGAGAACAACTGTAGCTCTCGCATAAGATCTGTCTGAGTACAACCAACAGGTGCCATCTTGTCCATGACTGAGTATAGCCCATCAAGGACCTCCGCATCAGCCCTGAAAGTAGGGCTAAAATGGAATGCCGGATTCAAATAATAGGCTGCTGCATGGATGGGCCTATGAAGCTGATGATGCCATCTCTTATCAATGATATGCCAAATGGGACCATACTTGCTCTCATCTCCTGCATAGATAGATTTGATGCCCTCTTTCGCCCTATCCATGCCCTCATATATGTAGCCCATTGCGGGCTTTTCTCCATCTGCAACTCGCAACAAAACCACCAAGGGCTTAACAAACTGTAAAATTGAAAATATTGTGTAATTTAAAACATGAGCAAATAAGAGAATATGATGAATAAGTTATAAAACAAAAAGTTAAATAAAAATTGTAGGATTTATAAAAAAATTACCTTCACTATCTCATCACAAGGGCTCCAAAAGCCTCGCTCATCAAAAATGCAGTCTGCCATATCTTTTCCTGCTGGGGTGGCAGCATAGGATGAGGAAGACCACTCCTCACCAACAATCATACGTCTCAAGGCCATCTTACAACGAAGCATGGACTGCAATGTGATGAAGTTTGTGGCAAATCTTGTGATTCCTGGACGAGCTAACTCCTTATGCTCTGTGTATTGTCTCATAAGAGCCAACACCCATGAATGATTATATACAAATTTGCACACATTTCTTGCCTTTTCTACACATGTCTTGACCCATGGAAGTTTTCCAATATCCTCTAACATGAGGTCAATGCAATGGGCGGCACATGGAGTCCAAACTATAGATGGGTGCCTCTCCATCAATAGTCTGCCTGCAACAACATAATTTGTTGCATTGTAATTAATGAGGTTACAAAATAGAAATTAATTTGCAAACAAAATTAGTTTGCAATCAAAAGTTTACCTGCAGCAACATAATTTGGTGCATTGTCAGTCACCACCTGTATCACGTTCTCTTCACCCACCTCATTAATCACCTCCTCTATCTGCTCACATAGGTAGGTGGCATTCTTGCAATGGGCGGAGGCATCAATAGACTTGATGAAAACGGTGCCCCCTGAAATAAAAAAATAAAGCAAGATCAATGATCATTCAATAAATCATTAAATGAAAAATAAAAAATTAATGCCTAAATGAAACTAAAATTAATCAATCACCTGCGGAAGAAACAAGAAAATTAAGGAGAGTTCTATTTCTCCTGTCTGTCCAACCATCAGTCATGATGGTGCAACCTTTAGTGCTCCATATTTGGCGTTGATCACCCAATTCTTTCTTCACATCATTCACCAATTCAGTCAAAATGGGTCCGCTCAAATCAAACTCAGAAGGGGCTTTGAACCCCGCCCCACAAATGGTAAGGGCATCAACCATTTCTTGCCAATAAGGTGCCTGTCACAAATAATTTTAATGAGATAAGTATGTACTATGTACTATGTATAATGAACTATATACAACAAAAATTAATACGAACAATCAAATTATAAAAATTAAAACAATCAAACATAAAACATTTACCTGGCTGTGAAGAATGGAATACTGCCATAGATCCAAAATCTGCCAACTGCCATTTTAGCAGCATCATGGACCTCCTTGTTCCAACCCATGCTCTCAAGTGACTGTTGGGACCCAGGAGTAGTGCGAGGTGCAAAAAAGGTATCCAACCTAGATTTACGAATCCTAGGTCCAATGCTAACATTCCCACTACCACTGCCAGTGCTAGGAACATGAGAAGGGGCAGAGGCACTGGCACTAGCACTGGCACTTATAGAAGCAGAACCGGAAGCATGAGTAGTAGCAAAATGAGTGGGACGATATGAAGGTAAGGAAGAAGGCCCTCCAACACAACCTAATTGTGTCCCTGTTCCTAAAGGTGCATGTCTCCCAATGACTGTGAGATCCTCTTTTTCTTTCCTTTTCCTTTCAATTTCTTCAACCATTACATAGCAATCACGTACGGCCTCAATGACTGCTTTTGTGCATGGGTCGGCATCATGCCCACGCACACCAGCAATATGGTATTTCAATCTATATATGCCTCCATGGAATATTGTTTTGCAAAATATACACTTTGTTTGCCCTTTTCTTTGCCCTGGAAAATCCTCATGATATTTCCAAGCAGGGTCCTTTCTAATGGGAGGTCTAGAAGAGGACATTGTATGATTGTTTTGTGAAACTTGAGGCAAATAAGAATGTGAAGGTTGCTGCAATAAAACATTACAAATGCAAAAATAAATTAAGACATTCATTCTATGTTGTGCATTCATAATTTCATTCTCATTGAACATTTTTTTCAAAAAAGCTAAAGTAGGGTAACTAGGGTTTGCAATTTTATTTTTTTTAAATTGTAGGGTTTGTCAAAGACTCAAACCCTACTTTAAAAAAAAATAAATTACAAACCCTGGGCCTACATAGTAACATAGAAAAGATTTTGGAATAAAATGTAAAACTTTCAAAAAAAAAAGAATAGAAAAATGAATTTTTGCATATAAGAAACAAAAAAATCTCAAAAAAACAATGTTACCAACTTACCTCTTAGAACTCTTGAAGAAAATTGAAGAAATTGAAGAAATCTTCCTTGCTGGTTTTTCTTCAATGCACCCTTGTTATTCTTTTTATCTCACTTTACTCCTCCTATTTTTGCAAATGAATGAAATGAAAGTCACTTTTAGGTATAAAACAAAAAAAACACAAAAAAAAAGAGTCAAAAAAACCATTTTAAATTGTTTTTTTTTTAACTTTTCTTTCCCATCGCTGCCGGCCGAGTCCCAGGCACGGGACTCGGCCAAACTCGCCAAACTCGCCAAACTCGGCGAGTCTGGCGAGTCTGGCCCCTGGACTCGGCAGAGTCCGAGTCCGAGTCCCCAGGACTCGGCGAGGGTGACTCGTCGCACTCGGACTCGCCGAGTCTTGGCGATTTTAGGCGATTTTCGTTTCTCTGCTTCCAACACACCTCTGCCTGGTAGACCTTCTCAATTGATTCTTTGATGGGGAATTACTTCGCTGCAAATTATCCTGAGGAGCACAAGAATCCATCATAGGTTGTTCTGTCTACAACTAACCAGGCGGCAAATCTGTCCTCCCACTCAAATGAGTATTATTCTAGTGCTGAGAAATAAAGCCCTCTGTATTCAAATATTGTAGAGACATAAAGGGAAAAGTTTGTGCATTTTAACCTATACGCTGATTGCACAAGGAGGAATCCACATTATCGATGCGGTCAATGGGTTAGAAATTCCAGCACTACAGGTATCCTGCGAAATGCCAAACCGACCAGCATCCCCCGCATTTCTTTGTGAGACAAAAACATTGTTATGAAACATCGTGGAAGGAGAAAACATTGGATCCATTAAGCAATGTTGAAGATCCCTCCCAAGGCGTGAAGTTGCAAGCCGTGAAGGATGTGCATGAGCAGAGGAGAATTGCTCTGTTCCGAGCTCAGTCTCCAATGAAAATGACTGTGTAGAGAAGGTAAAGGCTCGATGATGAGCCGTGAAGAAAAAGGAGCACTCCGTGAAGGCTCTGTACCACGTGCAAAATGAGGAGGCTCTATGAAAAGTCGATGGTGTGAAGGCTCTTTCCCACAAAGCCATGAAACCTCAGTATGAGTGGGCGTCTGACTAATAAAGTCGTCCTCATTTTGACTGTTCCCAGATGACAAAGAACTTTGTTCAAATGAAGATGGGGGAGAAATAGAAATGATGGAAGAAGCTCATACTTGATTTGGTGATGTCTGTGTAGTACTTGTAGGTTGAGAGGGTGAGAAAACATTCTCAAAAAGTGAGAGAGGAACATACTTTGTAACTAGCTTATGTTGAATTTGGAAGGCTGGAAAAGATCTCATTAAACACGACATCGCGACTTCTGAGAATCTTTTTAGCAATTGGATCCCACAATCGAAAACCATATTCATCTTTGCCATACCCAATAAAATACAGGGTTTGGATTTAGGATCCAATTTAGTTTGCTTCTCCTTGGGAACAAGAGCGAACGCTTCGCAACCAAAGACACGTAGATGGCTGTAAGAAATCTGTTGCCCATCCACCTCTCCTCTGGAATATCAATCTAGATGAAGGTGCATGATTAATCAAATACACAATAGTATTGCACGCCTCTGCTCAAAATTCTTTACCCATACCAACATTTGAGAGCATACACTTAGCTCGCTCCAAAATTGTTCTATTTAACCTCTCGGCTGCACCATTTTCATGAGGTGTAAAAGGAACAATTTTTATTCTCGAGGCGTAAAAGGAACAATTTTCATCCTACGAATACCATTATCCGCACAAAAATTATCAAATTCTGATGAACGGAATTCACAACCATTATTTGTTCGTAAACATTTAATGCTATGCCCAAACTAATTCTCGACTAAAGCTTTAAAAACTTTAAATTTACTAAAAACCTCAGATTTCCTATTGAGTATATAAATCCAGACTTTCCTAGTGCAATCATCAAGGAATGTGATAATATAATTAGCCCCCCGAATAGAAGTTACCTCAGTAGGGCCAAAAACATCTGAGTGAACCAGCTCCAAGGGTGTGGTCTTCTTGTCACGACTGGTCTTCAAGAAGTTGACTCGCTTCTGTTTGTGATAGAGGCAATGTTCGCAAAACTCCAAGTCAATGAATTTCAGACCCGAAAGTTGTTGTCTTTTGAGCATGACCTCAAAACCTCTCTTGCTCATGTGATCGAGCCTTTTATGCTAAAGCTCCATGTTGTTGTCCTCAACCATCAAGGCAGATCCCACTTGAGCGTGACTTTCAAATACATAAAGATTGCCTACTTTATTTCCCTTTGCAATCACCAAGGACCCCTTAGTCACTTTCCAAGTATCTGAAGAGAAATGAACATTGCATCCTTGTGCATAGAGCTAGCTAATGGAGATCAGATTCCTTTTTAATTTGGGAACATGATGAACATCTTTTAACAGCCATTGATGTCCGCCTTTTTGCTGCAATAAAACATCACATGCTTTATTGTCTCCTAAGTAGACTCTTCCAAACTGACCTTTGTGGTAGTTTGTGAACGACTCGATGCATGAAGTAGCATGAAAAGAGGCACTCGAATGCAACACCCACAAATCAGAAGTGGTGTCACTTGTGGAGAGGATCAAAACACTTTCCTCTTTGTCATAAACAATATTGACTTTGTTGTCCTTAACCTTTTCTTGCACCTTCTTATAAGAGTGGCAATTCTTCTTGGTGTGGCCAGCCTTACCACAAAACCAACATTCACCATTTTTGCCTCTTGATTTCGATCTTTTTGCAAATTTTATTTGTCTTCGATTATTATTATCTTTACCTCTATCTTGAGGCCTACCTCTACTCACCATGGTCAAGGCATCACCGATTGAAGGCTCTCGATTTTTCCTTCTCATGTCTTCGCTAAGAAGAGTGCCTGCAACATCATCAAAATTTAACTTTCTCTTGGCAGCCACCGAAGTGCTAATTGCCATTACTACACCTTCCCAACTATTAGGTAAAGAGCATAACAATAGAATGGCTTTTATTTCACTATCCAAATTAATGCCCACCAAAATCAATTGGGTGACTAATATATTAAATTCATTAAGGTGATTTGAAACAATTGCACCTTCTTTCATTTTTAGATTATATAATCTCTTCATAATAAATACTTTGTTTGAGGCAGAAGCTATCTCATCCATTGAAGACAATTTGTCCCACAGCTCCTTCAAAGTTTTCTTACCTGACACATTGAACAACACGTTGTTGGACAACGAGAGGAAGATTGTAGCTCTTTCCTTTTTGTCTAGTTTCTCCTATTCTTCATCTTGCATTGTAGACAGTTTCTTATCTTTCCCTTCAAGAACGAGTGAGAGATCATTCTTAATCAGCAGTGACTCCATCAACACTTTCAACAGACCAAAATTCTGGCCCCCAAATTTCTTTATCTTTGCTTCCTCCATGTCTCTGGAAATTCTTCACCAAATTCCCAAACAGCTACAACTACATGACCGTGCTCTGATACCAATTGTAAACAAAGATGCAAATGAAAAATGTAGAAAACAGAGTAAAGAAAGACATAAACATAATAGAGACAAAGATTTATAGTGGTTCACCAAAATGACTACATCCACTATCAATGTAGAGAAAATATTATTCAGATAAGTAATACACATACAACAATACATCTCTAACCCACTGTGAATGCAACAATAAAGAATAACAAGAAGGAGAATGCGAATAGCCAAATGTCAAGTTCGTTGGGCAGATGAAAAGCCCCGACCGTTGGGCTTCAGTTCCTTAACAATGGGAGCAGGTCCCCAAAGCATGAAGATCATAGTTCACCACAATCGTCATTTGTAGCTCCACATCAAAGATGCTATTACATTTGTTATTAAACTAAATATTATCTTCAAATTCTTGGATTTGAGTATGGTGTTTGACCAAACCTCTTTTAGGATTATAATTACAATGGAGTATAGACTAGAAGTTGATGATATGGAAGGATAAGTTCACACGGGGCATTGAGGTTTCAATTTAGAGGGGAAAAAGAGTGCAATAGAAAGCAAGAAGGCATCAAAATCTCCAAATGAGATTAAGAATAATTTGTCTAATGGTATGAGTAATGACATTGTGTTGTGGGGAAAGTCCAAATGAATGATCTTCAAGATCAAAGCTACAGAAAAAGAGCAAGGATTTTGTAGAAAGCACCATAGGTTATGGGCATGAGGGCACATCCATAAAGTGTGCTTTATAGACTTGTTTTTAGTGTGGAACGCGCAAGCAAGAGAAAATGAAGGAAAGTATTCACCAATAGGCAGTTTAATATTGAGAACATTTCAACCCGTCAAGTGGGATTGAATGCCTATTTTAGGCCTTTAAATTTGAGACTTCACCTTTTATCATCTAGATTGGTTGAAATTTCATTTTCGGACAAGGTTAAAATGAGGAGCTAAGGAAAGTGGGGCTGAATATCATATGAATGGTTTTGACAGGGAAGAATCAAAATATTCTCTCCCATCCTTAATAAAGTTATTATAGTAAGGTGTAGACAATAAATAAGATAGTTGGAGAGTAACAATTTGTTGGATTTTTCGAAGATGAATTTTTTTCTGAAGGGCAAAGATTGAATTGAGATTTGTATTATTGTCATAATTTTTAGTTAAATTTGATGTATTCACACAAATCACAATAAACTTAATTTTCTTTTTAAAAATATATTCACCTTAAAAAAAAATTATACTTGCAAGATGAGTGCAATCTTTTTTAATTAAGTGGTTCCACTAGATGGAAAAGGAGGCAAAACTTAGGCCATAACTTTAAGCTTGATCTATCAAGTAGTTTGAATGGAGTTCAAAGGGGCAAATCCAAGGGACAAAATAGCTTTTCCATCCAACTAACTAAGTCTTAAGAGCGCCTAACCATTTTATCTTGAATGTGATGAGAAGACAAATGTTTTCAATGAGATTCACCATCCAAGGCCTTTACAATCCATTTAGTTGTAAGACAAATTTTTAAGCATATGGATCGATAATTTTGAATTCTTATTTCCCTTTTGGCTAAATGCAATGAATCCATGAAGTAGCAAGAATTATTTTCTTGTTTTCCTAATTAGCCCACAAGAAGCTCCTTTTCAACTAGGTCAACTAATTATAATAATGTTTAGAGGGAGGTGAAAAGGATGAGATGTAAATGTGGTTGTCTAGAGGAGTATTTTATCGGTTACTTGTATTTGTCCAACCACAGATAAAAAATAGTTTATCAAATTTAGGAGTTTGTATCTAATTATGGACATGAACCATTTCTACATTTCTTTGAGAGAGACTCCAATGCTAAAGTGAATGCCAAGGTATCTAGTGACAATTCCATGCTCCACTTCATGCCATTCACTAGGGATCCAAGGTGGTTGAGGGTTAGGATGAGTCATTATAAATAATTTTTTCTACATGGCTAGTTTAGAGCTTAAAATAGTACAAAAAAGATCTAATATGTCAGGTGTGTGAGTCACTTCAATAACTGAATTTTGAATAAATAGTAATTCTATCGCTCACAAAGTGAGAGTTGAGGGATTTAGTATTTTTGGTAGCAAGATACCCCAAATAATCTTGAAAGAGAACACATGTTGAAAACAATACAAGAGAATCAACCACATGGACATACAATTCAATGACACAATGAGGTAGCCTTGGCAAATATGTTTTTGTAAGAGGAATTTAAAGGGTGAGAGAATTCCACTAATAGAAACTTTGGCATTAGCATATATGAACAACATATTGATTTGATCATGTATTTTAGGGTAATTACTAAGAACATTAGAAAACCAACAACCCAACCACAGCCAAGATTGAAAAAATCAGCCCAAAAACAAGACTGAAAAACCAGCCTCAATCACCAGTCACGGGTTTAACTAAGGCTCCTTTAGCCTTTAACTGATACACTGGGTGAAACCAGATACCCATCACCTTCAAAGAAACCAGATTACAACATATAAACGTACAATTACAATCTGGACACTTGGGGTTTTGAAAGGCTCCCCTAACCTTCATCATGGGTTTTGAACTGGCCCCCAAAACCAGCTGAGAAGGGTTTTTCTAGACTCCCTTAACCTGTAACATAGTCATCAGCCTACCAATAGAAAAATTTATCCTTAACCAAAAACAACAATTGGCCAAATTGGGCCCTTAAAAATTTCTAGCATCCAGCCTGCTTATGGGTTTTACAAGGCTCCCAGAATCAGAACTAGCATAAAACGAAAAAAAGGGGGTTTTGAAAGGCTCCCCTAACCTTGAAAATAGATTTTGAAGTGGCTCTGATAACCACAAGGCTGAGAACAACACCCTCAAGGCTAATGATCACCACACCACCATCAACGAAAAAACTATCCACCTCTATAGGATAGAAACCCGCCTCAAAAGGGGTTGAAAGGAAGTAAACCATCATCAAAGAGAGAAAAGCACCAAACCATGAACCAAAGTCCAACAACTAGGAAATAGTACCATAGTAAGAATCTGGACATCTGGGTTTTACGAGGGCTCCGAGAAACACAAGATGGAAAAGAGGCCAAAACCAATTCGACTCCAAGAAGCTAAGCCAAACCAACTAAACCTTATAGGAGAAAGAGAGAAGAAACTTAACACCAAGGAGAGGGAATCAAACAACAACCCTACCTCAACAAAAATAACAACACTAGCCATCCATGAGCACCACCCAAACTCCACCACACCACCCAACTCCACCTCAAAAGGAGAGAGGTTGTCTCCAAAACCATCCATCTCCATCTTCGAAGAAGGAAGGGCCACCTCAATAAGGACAAGAGAGAACTTAGAACCATTATTATTCTTATGGCAAACTAGTTGTTAGTAAAGTTGGGTGAGGCTTTTCTTTCTTTTCTTTTTTGTACTAAATATGGATTTAAACATGTATTGTATACAAATAGAGTGAAAGTAGGGGCAAAGGCAACAACAATTGCATTTGTCGTTTCTGCAATCCTTGTGATGGATATTAGATAGTGTTTACTACTTTTGTTCATGCTTGAGTTTCATTAATATATAATACAATTGATATGAATTTATTGTGATTAGTAGGCGATTTTATCTAAAAATCCTAAAAAACAAGAGACACAAAGTATCATGTTCTTGCCATTAGTTTAGAGTAGATGAAACTTGAGATGAAGATACAGGGGGAGAGGAAGAGAAAGAAATAGATAGAGAGATAGAGAGAGGTAGAGGGAGAGTTATAGATAAAAATAAAGAGATACAGATAAGAAGATTGATAGACAAAGAGAAAGAGTAGAGGGAGAGATAAAGATAGAGAGAGAGAGATAGAAAGAGATAAAGAGATAGAAGTATATATGTGTTAAGACAATGACGTTATTTTAATCTTCTCACAGATTTCAGCAAAGAAGGCTTATCTTCTCTTTACTGCCATGTGTAAATTACAAGTTCCAAAACTAACAGTTAAAAATAATTATAGAGGTTATCCCAACCTAATGATATAAATATAATAAATTGTAATAAATTTCAATATTAACAAGTGCCAGGTAGTGGCTAGCACTTGCCATTTAGATTTGTAATAGTAATTGAGTATGCTTTTTTGCAAACAATTAGCAAATAGAAGAGATTAATAATTTTGTAATAGTAACTTTAACTGAATCTTAACCCTAATTATGTTGTAATCTTATTTGAGCCCTAACTATAATACTAATTGAATGTTAATTATAAACTTAATTGAATCCTAAATTTAACGCGTAATAATCCCTAACCTAAATTGAACACTAATCTTAACCCTTACCTTAACCCTATTTTAACTCTAATAAAAGTCATGCCTCTAATTCCAATTATAACTCTAAACTTAATTGAATTGTATTCCTACCTCTTTGAATCCTAATCATAATTTAACCCAAACCCTAAATTAAAATTTTTACCTATAAGCCTAATTGATCCTTAACTCTAACTCCAATTTAACTTTATATCTAAACCTTACCCTAATTAAATCCTTGCCCTAGCCATATTTGAACTATAACCATAATTTAATCTAAACTCAATTTTTTTAATAACTTTAATTAAACACTAATTGAATCATAGTCATAACCCTAATTGAACCCTACTCCTAATTAAAATCTAACACTAAGCTATAAATCTAATCCTAATTAAACTATAATCCTAGCCCTATTTGTAATAGCAATTGAATATGTTTTTTCCAAACATTTAGCAAATAAAAGAGATTAATAATTTATACTATTTTAATTATAATGAATAAATAGGTAATCGAACAACTCAGTTGCACTAGTACATATAAATGTAGTAAATAAATCAAAGGGTTAGTAAAATTATTAATTTTATAAATTTATGTGAACATTTGTTTTTCCAATTATTGTTGGCAATTGACATTCAATTGGTTGGTTTCACTATGTTGTCATTGATGGCAACATGGTATTTTGGTTCAGTTGTGTACCGGTACATTTCACTGGCACCGACATCGACACCGACAGGATGGAAGGATTTATTTGATTACCAGCAATACAGGGCGACATGGTTTAGAATAAGGTTATCGGTATTGGAGGCCGACATCTCTTGGATCTGGCATCGAAAGTTAATTTTAATATTCATGTATTTATGTTATTTGGCCGACATGCAATTTGTTATTGTAAATATCCTTGTAAGCTGACAAAAGACATGATAAATTGAATAGGGTATATAGGTCAGTTGGATTAGATCATTTTGAAAAAATATGATATGGTTCAATGGTTATGTGAATGCGATATCATGTGAATATATATTAAGAAGGAGATGCGAAATATATCTGAGAGATTATGTATGCGAGGATATTTATGTAAGGGTTATTCCAGTAGCGGGTTTAGGGTTTCAGAGCAGAATAGACTGTGAGCTTAATCAAAACTGTATTCTGGCATAGAAGATGCTATCTTAGCAGTTCACTCATTTCTCCGGATTGAAGTCTGGATTTATATATAGTCAGTGAGGCTCCTTTTGTGATTGAGCAATGTTCTCTAGGTTGTAAGCCTTGCAGGCCCCTATATTTTGTAATATCTCTTCATATGGCCAGTGAATTGACATTGTGGGTCACAAATCCCACCGTGGTTTTCCCTCTTTGAGGTTTTCCATGTATAATTTTGTGTGCTATGGTGTTCATTTATGCGCTTGGCTTATTGGTTGCTTTACTTCTTCCAATTCTGTATGACTGGTATATCGGTTGGTATATGCATATTTTAATAAGGCTAAAATTAATCAAATTGGTAGAACACTGATTCACCTCCCCTCTCAGTGTTCTTGGATTCTAACAATTGGTACTAGAGCCTTGTGCATTAGAGGAAGTTTAATAGCTTGAGGAGGATCCTGAATTTGAAATCCATGGATATGGGTTTGGAAAAGCAACTTGAGATGGTACTTGAAGATTATGATGCTGAAAGGTTGAAGAACTTAAAGCTACAAGATGAATTGAATTCTTCTAAGGAATTCATTATTGTCCTACAGGAGAGGCCGCCATCTGTTCAAGCTAGAAGGAAGGAACTTTTGCAAAATCAGGATGATGAAGAGAAAGATGCACTTAAGGAACAGTGTCAAAAATTGAGTCAGGAGAACATGGTTATGAGAAATGAAATGCAAGCTATAACTATGAGAATGTCTAAAGAGATTGAAGATCAAAAGAAAAAAGAAGAAAATCTTGTTGTATCCTTGAAGAACAAATTTAAAGAATGTGGTAGGTTGGTTCATGAGAATGATTTGTTGAGAACTGATTTAGTACAATCCCAGAGAAATGAACAAGAGATTGAGAGACAAATGATAATTCTAAAAGATGATCTGACTAATGCAAGTGAGTATAAAGAAAAATCCAAGATTAGTTCAATAGAGCTAGATGAATTATTGAAAAGACAAAGGCAGATTGGAGATTCTAGTGGACTTGGATTTGAGCAAGGACAATGTTCCGATACTACTAATGAAGATCAAAACCATAAGGCACCGATAAGGAAGTTTAATTCTTATAAATTTAATGGTAGATGTTTTGTTTGTAATAATTTTGGTCACATGGCTAGGCAATGTAGAAACAAAGTAAATCAGAACCCTGATTGTGCTCCTTGTCAATGTTTTAAATGTAATAAGTATGGTCATAAGACAAAAGATTGCAAAATGAATGTTAAATGCTATGCATGTGGATAATTTAGACATATGGCTAATCAGTGCAAGTCAAGCAATTATACTGATTTTAGAAAATCAATTCAAAGGAACAATGTTACATGTTATGCATGTAATGAGATTGGACATATAGCTAAATTCTATAGGAGCAAAAATCCACCAGTTGGTAATGAAAGATCAAATGAGAAAGGGAAAGAAAAGGTTAGTGAAATCCGACAAGATCATACACAGAGATGGGTCAGGAAGACTGAAGAACAATCAGTAGATGGCAATGCACCGGTTATTTATCTAGCAAAGGAGGTTGCTCCTACACCGACAGGTAGCTCAATCGGTAACTGAGGTAGATGCCTTAGGGGTAGGAAAAAATCATGAAGATGTTGCATATGCCTCGGGAAGAGGTTCAGGAAGATGTTCCAGACATTGGAGATGCCTATTCGGCATGTATATGTTTTGTTCGAGATCCGATATCTTTCACCATAAGTCATTGATGTCAATGAAAGATTAGGGTTTTTCTTGGAGGATAAAAGGTAAAATTCACTTCATTTTTTATCACCTTGCATTTAGAGCGATTCAATGTGATTAAGAGCGACTCGGAGTGATCAAAGGCTATTCGGTGCGATTAGATATCTTGTTGAGTGATTTCATTGGTGACTAAAAGAAATTTGTTAGGTTTTCTCCAACGATTATCAGGTACTTATCTTTAATCATGGAAGCATGATCATTATCTATTCCTATCTTTGTTGCAAATCCGACTATTGTAGAGGTCAAGGACCGACCAAGGCCAATTTTCAAGTGGTATCCACATGTGGCTACCGTGGATGACTCGGTTGGAGCATTTTCTCGTGTTCCAGAAGGTGTGGTTTATTTCGAAGATGTTAGGGCATACATACATTGTCACATTGTGGATTGGGGGACATTTGATATAAAGGGCATGTACATGAGCGAGCTTATGGGAGATTATGGAAAGATCAAACCTGCATACAAGCACATTGAAGACTTAGGGTTCACCAGAATTTTGGACATTCCAAAATTTGAAGATGAAATCATTAGGTATGTTTTAAGAAGAGTACATGGGGAATTTATCTAGCTAGATAGACCTTACAAGATCACCAAGGAAGCCATTAGGGAACTCACCGGTTTGCCACAAGTTGGGCAACATCGAGATATGAAGGTTTCTAATGATTGTGTCAACAAAATCATCGGCGCAACATCAGACAGGAGATCTATGAGAATCAGGACTATTATCGACACAGACATCAGATTCGATATCATGGTCATCGGTTATAAGGTAACTCAGTCAAACCGTCTGAATTTTGTTTCCAGTTTCTGTATTTTTGTAGCTTACAAGATGATGAGAGAAAATGAGAAATTAGATCTATGGGGTTGGATGTTGGATGAACTGTTAATAAACCTAGGAAATATTAAAGGAGAAAAGAAAGGGACTTTCCGGTATGGCAACTTAATTGTCTCCTTAATGTTATTTTTCATGAATGACACTCCCAGTTTTGGGAAGAGACAATGGGCATTTGATATCCTAGTAGGGAGACAATTGAAACAGTCAATTACTACATTGGGAAGTCAAAGAGATGACAAGGTATGGGGATATTTCAAAGCATTTCAGAAGCCTATGAAATCTAGGGAAAGGGTTCCTAAGCATATTGTTGAAAAATACTCAACTGATATATGCTTCATGGTGAAGGAAGATGTAACACTTATGACAGCAGTTAAGCCTCGTAAAATCTGGATTGAGGAAATGGGCTATGAAGTTGATGCATAGATCCTTGATGCTTATGCAAAGATGTTGATTGATGCATTGGTTGATGAAGCTGAGAAGCCATGTGGCACTGTGAAGCAGAAGACACAAGAGGTTGAAATAGAGTTCAATCAGAAGAAGAGAGAGAAGCAGGAAGGAAAAGAAATAAAGTTTGTAGAGAAGGTCTCACAGGACATTAAAGCATTGATTGATGTTGTCTCGGAGAAAGGTAGGAAGAGGAAGGATCCATAAGTACACATTGAGTCTGTTACAACAGAGTTTGAATCTGAGGATGACACATCCCTGACTTTCAAGAGGGTTATAAGGAAGAAAACAGAGGAAACCAAGGTAGAGGCTAAAAACAAACCAGTTAGGAGAGTTACATTCAAATTGCTGGCACAAAATCAAGCACCAAAAGTAACAACTTCAGCTCCATCCGGTATTGCAAAAAGGAAGAAGAACGCTGACATTGATATGACAATTCAATCTAGTAATGTAACTATTATTCCACCAAGAACTTGTGCAGAATTAGTTGATGAAGTAACTAAGGATGGCATATTAAAGAATGTACAGTTTTACTATGATCGTTTAGATAATGTTGAACAAAGAGAGGTAGAGGAGGCAGTTTTGTTATATTTGGATATTTATAAGAAAGCCTTGATAGAAATTGAAAACCAAATACCGGCAGAATTGTATGATATGTTAGATGCTAGAAGGCTATCGGCAATACAAGAAGACAGACATATTAAAATTCAAGAGTTGTTATCTGTCTGTGTTTCTATTACTCCAGAGGAAATGGATAAGACACTTGAGATTGCAGATAGAAAAATCTTTAAAAACAAACATAGAATAACTAGTCTTATGCTAGGAAGGGTAAATGAGATAATAAAGGAAACCCAAAAGGCATGGGTTAAGCTCTTTGAAGAGAACAAAGGTTTCCTTACTTCACCGGAATAAAAAATAGACATTGCAGACACCCTGGTTGAAGGGAAATGAAAGGGTATTATGGGTGCTTCACCCTCAATTTTGAAGAACATTAAGATAATGGAAATTAAGCCCCCAGTAGATACACATGTACAGATAAATATTGAGGCACCGACAAATACATAGAGTGAAAAGGTTGATATTGTAGAGGATACTAATGTTGAGGATAACAATCTTCCAGATACAAATGTACAGGTTGAGGTTACAGTTCCCACAACAGAACCGACAGTTACAGAGACTGCACCAAGTGGCAAAGCCATCGATGCAAGAGAGGAACCTATTAATGATAAATGACCAGAAGAGAAGAAAAGGGAATCCGATAGGGAATTGGTAGTAGGTCCATCATTGTTGTCAATTGACATCTTGAAGGATGCAAAGAAAAACATAACCGAGATGAGTCCTACTGAACTCATGATGATGGCTTCACATAAATTGACGAAGGAGGGATCTACGGACAAAGGGATTATTGATCAGTCTATCACTGTCTTGCATAGAATAGTCTCGGAGCGCAAGATTGACAGAGAAGCGAGCCCATCCGACAAGCTTAAGACAATTACTGAGCACATTTCAAAGGACTCAATCTTTGCAATAGATTTCAAACCGGAAAGCATTGGAGAGGTTCACATAGGCAAAAAGAGCTACATTTGATCAAGTAATTGAGTTCAAGAAGAAGAAAATTGGTGAGAAATTGAAATTGATAGATGATTGTTTGAAGAAATGTACAAATATTTATAGGGTATGCTGTGATACAGATGTTCTTATAGCTAATGTGGATAAGAAGATTAAGGAATTTCAGGAGAAAATTGCAGTTATAGCTAATTCTTTCGATGGATTGAATTCATTGACTACATCCATTGATGGTCAAATTTTGGTCTTGGAAGCCCAAATTTCTGTTCTTGAGAAAGACAAAGACAAAATCATAAGAAGAGCCAGACGTCTTAGAGGCTTGGTGAGTCCCCGCTTGGATTCACTCAGTGTACATAAGGAGGAGTGTATGGATATGGTTGAGAAGCCCACACCGACAAAGTTTAGTGAGAAAGAATCATTTGCACATATGTTAAATGGACTTGTATCTATTGTCGACACTTTCAAATCTGGTTGGGATACTTATCTTGAACTATTGGAGAAGGCATATCCGAAAATTTTCAAATTTTTTAAGCTCCGACAAGATATTTTTGGGATATTCATTGTACAATATCTTTCATTCCTTGCCTCAGTTTTGAATCTTTGGCATTCTTTTTGGAAATTTTGATGGCATTGATGTCAAAGGGGGAGTGATATAGATGTGAAAAAAGGGGGAGTTGTATACATTAGGGGGATATATGGAGTATAATCATAGATGAATATTCAGCTCAAGGTAGGCAGGCAGGATGGAACTGGCAGATGAAACCATGATCATTTTTCACATGAGTGTTGCCATCAATGCCAAAGGGGGAGATTGTTGGAAATTGACACTCAATTGGTTGGTTTCACCATGTTGTCATTGATGGAAGCATGGTATTTTGGTTCAGTTGTGTACCGATAGACACTTCACAGGCACCAACAGGATGGAAGGATTTCTTTGATTACCAGTAATACATGTCGACATGGTTTAGAATAAGGTTATCGGTATTGGAGGCCGACATCTCTTAAATCCGACATCGATTATTGATTTTTATATTCATGTATTTATGTTATCTGGCCGACATGTAACTTTTTATTGTAAGTATCCTTGTAAGCCGACATAAGGCATGATAAATTGTATAGGGTATATAGGTCAGCTGGGTTAGATCAGTTTGAAAAAATATGATATGGTGATGGTTATGTGAATGTGATATCATGTGAATATGTATTAAGAAAGAGATGCGAAATATATCTGAGAGATCATGTATGTGAGAATATTTATGTACGAGTTATTCCGGTAGAGGGTTTAGGGTTTCAGACCAGAACAGACATAGCTTAACTGAAACTGTATTCTAGCATATAAGATGCTATCTTAGCAGTTCACTCATTTCTTTGGATTGAAGTCTAGATTTATATGTAGTCAGTGAGGCTCCTTTTGTGATTGAGCAGTGTGCTCTAGGTTGTAAGCCTTCCTGCAAGTGAAGACCCTATATTTTGTAATATATCTTCATATGGCCAATGAATTGATATTGTGGGTCACAAATCTCACCGTGGTTTTTCCTCTTTGAGGTTTTCCACGTATAATTCTGTGTTATTGTGTTTATTTATGTGATTAGCTTATTGGTTGCTTTACTTCTTTCAATTATGTATGTATTGGTATACTAGTTGGTATATGTATGTTTTAATAAAGCTAAAATTAATCAAACCGGTAGAACACTAATTCACCCCCCCTATCAGTGTTCTTGGATTCCAACAATTATCAATACTATAAATCTTCTAAAATTTAATATTTATTGGTGAATATGATTAGTGAACAAATCATTAATTATACTTAAATAGTAATAAAGAAAATTTAAATATTTACTATAGCAAAAGAGACATAAGTGAGAACATTTTTTATTTATATTACATTGCACTAATATTCATTAAATTACTTTTTCAATGATATTCATTGTATTATTTTTTTAAACATTATTATTTTGTATTATCTTACATTAATATATATTCAATGAAATTATTGTCTATCCTAAGTATAATCTAATCTTATATTTTATTTGTATTATAAAAATTGTTAATTTAATATTATTAATGTTAAAATTATTAGATTATTATTTTTTATTATTCCAATTGCTAATATATTATATTGTTGACTTATTATTATTATTATTATTATTATTATCAATATTAATACTTTAATTATTAGATTTTTTTATTTTGTACATTATATTACTATTTTATAATTTTCGTCATTAGATTATTATTTTTTATTATTCCAATTACTAATATATTATACTGTTGACTTATTGTTATTATTATTATCAATATTAATACTTTAATTATTAGGATTTTTTATTTTGTACATTATATTACTATTTTATAATTTTATGACTATATTAATAATGTTTTATACTATATTATGTTATTATTCTATTATTATATTAGTATTTTTATGTGAGAACATTGCTAACTTAACCAACCAAGAGCTATTTATAAATCACATATAAATTGAAATATTTGTTATCTTGTAATGGTAACTACCAAGATATTCACAATTAATTAATAATCAATTAATTAGCATAAAAATATTTTCACCTCGTTTTAGTAATAAAGACAAAATTTATTTGTCATGGTAGTTACCTTGTAGTAACATAAAAAAAAATTAAAAAAAGTTTAGATTTATTATCAAAAATTTAAATTATCAAATTGCATGACTGGGCATAGACTTAAATACCACTAAGACTTAGAAAACTATTTGCAAAGGGAAATTAGTATTAATATCGATCTTGCAACAACAAACACTTAGTGTTCAAGATGAACATGGACTGCAGGGTGAATACAGATTGATTGACATGGTTAAAGTCGTTGGTATAAACATTGCATGGTATGCAAACTAATCAATGTGCCAGTTGATTTGCATGGGTGACACGATAAGGCAATTATAACAGAGGCAGTAAGGCCAAGATCATAGTAGAAAACCTAGCATAAATATAGCATGCATTTAGCATAAATATGGAGCATTAGTACACAAAAAATAAGAAGAAAAACATAGAGAATGACAGAGAAGACGATATTGGAAAAGACAGTTAGAAATATGCAGAAAATAGTGAGGATATGAAAAGAATAAAGAATAACTAATCGAGAAAAGAAATCTTATTTCTATGCTCTGAAAAGAGTCGAAAACCTAGAACAGGGAAGAGTAGCAGATACGCCTGAGGAACAACGACATTCTTGAGAACTTGGTGAAATAGAAAGAAGACAATAATACACTGAATAAAGTTCCTATAAAAGCAACAGTAATGGTCAGAGGTAGGCTCTATTTTATGCAAAGTTTTGTTGTAGAGATCTAAAATAGAAAATAATGTTCTATTTTGATTAGATTTAGATGATAATCAAATGAAGGATTTAGAATTATGATATTAGATTTCCAGATATGAAACCATATTAATTTGTTTTAGAATACGTTTAAGAAAATAAAGATGCAATAATGAAATATTTTCTTTAGATGAAATCTGTAGATCAATTTTTCTATTTCTTGAGAACAATTGAATGAATCATCTTGAAACAAAGGCTTATATATATGTGTGTGTGTGTCTACATATCTACACACACACACACACAAACACACACACACACACACACACACACACACATATATATATATACACACACATATACATACACACACACACACATATACATATACACACACACACACATATATACACACACATATATTTATACACACACACACACACACGTTTGTCTAAAATGTTATGTTGGAAATAATCAAAAATCAAGAAATCAAATACGTACACATATACATGATGTTTTCTGTATAGTTGTATTTCTTGTTTATTGTTCTTAAGTTTTCTCATAACTTGAAACTGAAAAGAGACAACTCTAGAGCTTGTAATCAGTAGATTATTTTCTTTAGAATACCCAAGACAAACACAACAAAACAGAAAACCATATTGTTCACATGATATTATAATCATTCAAATGACAACTAGATCACTCATGTTATTTTCTTTCAGAATAAAATTAAAATATAGGACTTAAAGATAAAACTTGGAATTTATACATGATAAACATACACTTAGAATACATAAGAAAAGTATGATTCGAAAGAATGTGTACTCATATTTCCAAATCTTGTATTTAGTTTATATACTAAATATGCATACATGTGTTACACCTTATTTTAATTCTTATTCTTATTTTACTTGAAAAGATAGAAGTGAAAGATTGTTTTCTTATTAGATGCAATTGGTTGTAAACGAAAGATTGTTTCTTCTATATCTCTTAAACGAAAGATGGTTTTCTTTAAAGATTACAATTTTATCATGCGAGAAATGGGAAGCTAGACTTGAGAAAAGAAAGATTGTCTTCTATGTACTTCTCCTAATTTCATATGAATACTAGAAAAGTTATATTTGTTTGTGTTTGTGGGAAAGTTACCTTTCGAGTGGGGTGCCAAATATGGAATTATAAAGAGAATAGTTTGCTTTTCCAGATTATATTTTATTTCTATGCATGGTATTTGTCATGCCCAAAAATTTAGGGCAAAAATGGAACGATTTTTTTTTTATAAAATACTAATTTAATTAACAAGTTCGCTCACACGACAAGCGTTAATGAAATTCCCATAATTATATTCGAGCTAATTCTGAAACGAACCAAGCATCAATAATTTGTTTAATTCTATTTGCGGAAAACTAACTGGTTTAAAATTTATCTCCACGAGATACCTAGTCATTAAGTTTATTAAATCCATCATGATAGAGGAATAGGAGAGGAAAATTAATTCAATCTCCAAAATGACTATAAAGTCTAAACATCCATATTTAAATTTCAGTTAATTACTTACTCCAAGTTATAACCAGAATTATATATATATATATATATATATATATATATATATATATATATATATATATATATATATATATATATATATATATATAATTAAATACTTTTTCCCAAAATATACCAGAGTTATATATATATATATATATATATATATATATTTATATATTTACATATATTTATAAACTTTAATTCTTCTAAAATAACTTTCCAAAATAATAAACAATATTTTCCCAACCCTGATTAGGGTTCTTTTTCTTTTTATAATATATTATCAACTCTTAAACTATCATATTATTTTATTTCCTTTAACCCTAACCCTACCCGGGCTAGGGTTTAATCTCTTTTTATTGTTTACCACTGAATTTTTTTAACAGGGTCGAAACCCCAAGGTGGCGGCCATTTTCACTGCAGGTTCGATGAAGGCGACAGGGAGGGCCGAGAAGCCACTGTGTGGGCGCACAATGGGCGCCGCGACACCACTGTGTGTCCACATAGTGGGCACCGCTAGCGGCTCACACCACTGTGTGGCCACACAATGGCGGTCGTGGCCGTCCACTATGTGTCCACACAGTGGGAGCCGAGCGGCCCGCACTGTGTGTGCACACAGTGGGCGCCGCGCGGCCCTCACTGTGCGTACACATAGTGGGGCCCGTGTGGAACCCAATTTCCCCTCTTTTTTTTTAATTTATTTTTTTTAAAAAAAATATATTATATATATATATATGTGTATTTATATAAATTTATATATAAAAGTTTTAAGGGTGAAAATATATAAAAATATATATATATTTTTTTAAATAAGATTTACATACAAAATTTTAAACAAAATAACAATGGGAAACACATTATGTAAATCCAAAATTACATGTGCACAAATAAACATTTGCTAAACTTTTATTCTAACACTTTTTCTTTTTCTTAAAATACATCATTCTATTTTGAATAAAACACATTCATTGATTTTTCCACTAATAAAACAATTACTTAAAACACTCTTTTTTTTTAATACTTAAAATTCTTCAGCAAAATAACTCATACTTTTCAACAAGTAGAATATAGATAATATTTATTTGAAACTAATTTTTCCATAATACAAAAGAAACTTTTACATGCAACTCAAAGAAGCTTTTCTTTTTCTGAAACACAAATAGAAGTAGAAATAAAACAAACTTTTACAACTCTAAGATATTCTGCATATTTACAGGATGTTTCTTTGCTTAGCTACAACAATAAATCTCAAGTCTATTTTCAAGAATTACAACTTGCTTCTCTTTTCTATGAAAGAGGCATACTTCTATAACAAATTTAAACATATATTTGCAACTGGATTTAAGTATCTTCAACAATAATCTTCTGTGTCTTTTCATGGTTCCTATTCTCTTTCTCGTGACTTTCCTGCATAATAGAAAACACAAATATGACCACGGAGTGCTCACCTCCTAGCCTAGGCTAACTGGTAGCCACCCCCGAGCTCGGAGAACCAATTCCTAGATGGGTAACATACAGGCAAACACATAGAAGGCAATGCATACAGATAATCAGACACACTCCCAACTTGGCTTCACAGCACCACACTCTGGTGATGACCTTTTTAAAGGGTGGTAGTGGACCAATACCCTGAGGAGAACTGCGAGTATGAAATAAACAAGAAGCCACCTCATGACACAATAAATATATCAAGAATCTCAACCCCTTATTTCTTATGCCCCCCAAAGGCATTCTAGCCTTATATCCCTCCTTATGACCCCCATTGCACAAACAGGCCATGCAGCAAGGGTCACACAAAGATCCCTTGTGATCGCTCTCAAAAGAGAGTCTCTCACTCGAGGGTTGTCACTGCTACCACCCACAAGATCCTCTTCTCTCCCAAGAGAGAGAGGTCTTGAGGAAACTCCCAAAACACAACACAAATCTTAATGCAAAAATACCAAAAGGTTTTTCAACAAAAACATTCAAGAAACACTGATTTCTTACACCAACAAACTTCCAGTCATAAGCAAGAAGAAGACATTATAATGAATAACTGAAACCAACCTTAATCTGCCCAAAGGTATTATGATATTTGATGAAGAGCTGCCCAATCCACGAATCTTTTTCCTTCTACCCTTAATCAATTTTTCTATTCCATAACATTATTTTCTTTTCAAAATTTCTCTTGTCTCCAAAAATGGAGAGTGGGTGATTACCCTTCAATTCCCAAAAAATCTTGCTTAAGAAGCTCACTCTCTGAGTTCTCACAAGTTTCCAAAAACTAAAAGGGAAAGAAAGCAAAAATGCAAAAAGACTCCCATTCCAAAAGGAAAAATCTTAATTAGATTTAAACTTCTAATCTTCAATTTTCGCACAACTCAAAAAAGCCAATTTTTAAAGCGTTAAAAAGATCATTATAAAGTAGAAACTTGCCTAAAATTACCCCTAACCCCTAGGTATACCTTATGGGCTTTAGGAAACCCTATTAAACTACCCTTAGGGGTTCATTTAACCCATTTTAAACCCCTCTGAAGTTTATTTTCGGGTCAAACATAAGTTGACCACCCCAAATATTATATTCCCAAAGTATTTATGACAACACATTATTTTATTTAAGAAGAACTATAATTTAAACACTTTCCCACCAAGAGACAAAATAAAATATTTAAATTTAAATCCACACATGTGTCAAGTGACACAAATAAAACACTTTTACAAAATACAACATGAAATTGTCTCTTGTGGTTTTTACACAATAAATTTAAATAACACTTAACACATGCAACATATACTGTTACGAATAAAATACAACACAAACGGGGTGTTGTCTCTCCAAATAGACAAACCCTGGCTTACGAACATACATAAGTCTAGGTTTGATTCTCCATAATTTCCATGGTCACATGGTAAATTTCCTGCGCATCTCAATTTACACATTAGTACTTCCAAATATCCATATATAATACAATTCAATAATATAACAATGCACATCATTACTTGCATACAATTTTCATCTGCACAGATTGAATACATCTTTAATCAAGCAAATTCACATAAGCAATTTCATCCCAATTCACATAAACTAAACATACATCATAATTCTATATTCAAAGTAAAGTCCTGCAAATTCAATAACGACATCTATCATTGCAATATCATCCTATCTAACAATCATGTAGTGTTCTATCTCATAAAGCATATAAGTAAATCACCAAATCATAGCAATGTTATCCAAATCCTGAAATCATGTAAGTTCTAAGTCTCAAAAAGCATCAAAATAAAGTATCCATCATAGTCTAAATATAAAATCCACTGAATGTCAGACTGAGTCGAGGTGAGGCCTCACAGTATTATACTCGGTCGAGTAACTTATTGAACATTGAAATAGATGGATATATTTTGTGCTCTCTACCATATCCTTGATTGATCTTGCTTGTTTCTTTATGGAATTAGAAAATTGAAAATGCATGTATCATTCTAGGCACGCATCAGATTCCATCTTGTCTATTAAATTCTTTTTGCTAAGCAATTCGTGTAGGGTCAGGTATTCTTGATTGACCAAGAATTCTGGGGAAGTGTAAGCTTCAAGGTTGGGTAGAAAAAGCACCTGAATCATGTTCTCGTTTTCATTCTAAGGATTGCATTGAAGATAGCTTTGGATTGCATATCAATAGACACATCTCATCCTCTACTTTGTATTATTCTTGTTATTTGAACTCAAGGCATTTGAAAGTCCTAAGTATTGTATGTAGACATGAGTTAGATACTATTTACAAATTCCTATTAATTAAAGAATCTTTATCTCTTTATAGAAATCTCATGTATGATATGGAATGATCATTTAGAGTTAAGAATGGAATAATGGAAGAAAATAGACTTATTAAAGGAATGATGCTTTTATTTAAGAAGAAAGAGTATTTTGTTTTATAAATAAATTTAGAATGAAGAACGTCTTTACAGATATGTTATAGTTTTGTTTTTTGATAGTAAACTGATTCACCCCCCCTCTCAATTTACTCTCGGTATCAGACCTGTCTAATACATATGACCCCTTATAGCATCCTAGTGTGTACGACATACCTCTTAGGACTACATATGACCCCTTATAACATCTTAGTGTGTACGACATACCCCTTAGGATACATAGTGTCCTAAGGGGTCATATGTGGTCCTAAGGGGTCACCCATGTGTTCTAACACGTGTGACCCCTTAGGACTACATATGACCCCTTATAACATCCTAGTGTGTATGACATACCCCTTAAGATCACATAGTGTCCTAAGGGGTCATATGTGGTCCTCAGGAGTCACACGCGTTCTAACACATGCGTGAACCCTTAACACATGCATGACCCGTTAGAACCACATATGACCCCTGGTAAAATCCTAGTGTGTATTACATATACCCCTTAGTCCATCACATAGTGTCCTAAGGGGTCATATGTGTTACTAAGGGGTCACAAATGTGTTAACACAGACGTGACCCCTTAGGACCACATCTGACCCCTTATAACATCCTAGTGTATACAACATGTACCCCTTAGGATCACATAGTGTCCTAAGGGGTCATATGTGGTCATAAGGGGTCATGCATGTGTTCTAACACACACATGAACCCTTAGGACCACATATGACCCCTTATAACATCCTAGTGTGTACAACATACCCCTTAGGATCACATAGTGTCCTAAGGGGTCATATGTGGTCCTAAGGGGTCATGCATGCGTTCTAACACATGTGTGACCCCTTAGGACCACATATGACCCCTTACAACATCCTAGTGTGTATGACATACCCCTTAAGATCAAATAGTGTCCTAAGGGGTTATATGTGGTCCTAAGGGGTCACGCATGTGTTCTAACACATTTGTGACCCCTTACGACCACATATGACCCCTTACGAAACTATGTGATCCTAAGGGGTATGTTGTATACAATAGGATGTAATAAGGGGTCATATGTATGTGGTCCTAAGACATCACACGTGTGTGACCCCTTAGGACCACATATGACCCCTTATAACATCCTAGTGTATACAACATGTACCCCTTAGGATCACATAGTGTCCTAAGGGGTCATATGTGGTCATAAGAGGTCACTTATGTGTTAACACATACGTGACCCCTTAGGACCACATATGACCCCTTATAACATCCTAGTGTATACAACATGTACCCCTTAGGATCACATAGTGTTCTAAGGGGTCATATGTGGTCATAAGGGGTCACCCATGTGTTCTAACACATGTGTGACCCCTTAAGATCACATATGACCCCTTATAATATCCTAGTGTGTACAACATACCCCTTAGGATCACATAGTGTCTTAAGGGGTCATATGTGGTCCTAAGGGGTCACACATGTGTTCTAACACATTTGTGACCCCTTAGGACCACATATGACCCCTTATAACATCCTAGTGTATACAACATACCCCTTAGCATCACATAGTGTCCTAATGGGTCATATGTGGTCATAAGGGGTTACACATGTGTTCTAACACATGCATGACCCCTTAGGACCACATATGGCCCCGTATAACATCCTAGTGTATACAACATACCCATTAGGATCACATAGTGTTCTAAGGGTCATATGTGGTCATAAGGGGTCACACATGTGTTCTAAAACATGCATGACCCCTTAGGACCACATATGAATGACCCCTTACGTATAGCATCGTACTGTGTACGACATACCCCTTAGTCCATCACAAAGTGTCCTAAGGGGTCACACATGTGTTCTAACACATGCGTGACCCCTTACAACCACTATAACATCCTAGAATATTTATAATGTACCCAGTGAAGACCCAATTTGATCAAGTACTTATCACATTGCGATTTAGTCTCTTTATCTCAAGTCTCTTAATTTGCTCAACATGTGTTTGAACTAGTATATACATGTACATGATTTAGTATTTCGAGCTCTCTTCCCTTAATTTGCTTAGCATGTGTTTTAATTTTTATAAATTATGTTTTAATTTAGTACATGTATATATATATATATATATTTAATGATATATATATCTCTCTCTCTCTGAAATTAATGATATATCTCTCTCTGTCATGAAAATGATCTCCCTTTCTCTCTCATTAATGTTTTAATAATTTAAAATGTATGTATGTGATGTATATATAAATTTATATATTTTTAATGATCTCCCTCTCACTCTCTTTAAAATAATTTATTTAAATTTGAATTATGCAAGAACTTGATGTATATATCTATGAATTATGCGAGAACTTCACATGTGTACAGTTTAATTTTTAATTTATATATTTTTCGTAGTTTCTGGACATTGAGGGATCATTTAGTTAGTCACACCTCATTTTCACCAGAGGTTATAGCCGATATCTATAGACAATTGAGGAGTGAGGTGAGTGGTCATCATTGTTTTGCTGATGTGGTGAAAGTGGTCTCCAAGGAGACCATCAAGGAGAGATGATTTCCATAGTGTCAAGAGAAGAGTGAGGTGAGAGGATATCAGGTTATGATATGTATTGATCCATAGGTTGCATCATTGATTTACCCACACTTCTTAGCTGCCCATGGCCATTATCCTAATAACAACTAGATTCCATTATCCTTTGCACAAAAGGTCTATGCTGAGGTTCATTGTGGGTTGAAACCCAATGGCCTTGATATTCCAACATATTATGGATAGGAGGGGGACAAGTTTGCTGATAGAGATGCATACTGTAGGTGTGATAGAGATTTGCCTAGACACAAGGACCTTGTGGGTGAGAGATTTTTGGCGTTACTCCCAGCCCTCACCCCCACAACGGATCACATTGTGATTTCTTCTCAGAGAGAAGCGATTGATATGATTGGAGAGATTACATCATCAACAACCACTGTATCCTCTGACAAGTTGGGCAAAAATATGATGAGCCGACCATGTTCCATATCATCCATAGATCATGCATCTTCTAGTCACGATGTGGCTTTAGATTTATATGATCAGTATATTATTGCTGGCATCCCCTCGCCAAATGAGGTAGCAGCTATAGTATGAGGTGGTAGACATGTACAAATATCACAGCTTTTAGTCAAGGACCTGCTACATTCTTACCATTTTATTTCATCTGGACTTGGGATACCATTGGCTGCTGTTAGAGAGGAGATTCTCAGAGACGCACATGCTACCACATCGACGCATACCCCAGGACAACCACAACATTCTCATCACTCTACGCATGCTCCAGGCACTAACCCACCTACAGATCACTCTGTTGCTATAGAGGAGGAGATACGAGCTGATCGAGTCCATATCACAGATGAGGGCTTGGATTCATTTGAGGAGCAGCTGCGAGGTTTGAGCCAGACTAGGTTTATGGATGTGCTACTAGAGTTAGACACTTCATCCTCGATACCTAGTCATCTAGTTAGCCCCTTACACTCCTTAGTCATACGTACAACCAGAGACAAATATGCAGGCATGAGTGATGTGGTTGATATGATCAGAGGACATGATCAAACTATAAAACCTACTCCTGATACATAGGAATGTACATGTGCATTTATTTTTAAAAGATGTGTATGTTGTAATGTACAATTTCTATATATCATTTAATAAATAATAGAAGTTAAGTATCATTTATTGTTCAAACTAATCCTAAAATACACTTGTATGTACAACAGTTAGCTCATGTCACTCCTATCTTGAGCTCTGAGTGTGTGTGTAGGAGAGATTGTTTCGATGCTATACCTGCTAGTGGACAAGTTAGCTAAGGATTTTGTATATACATGCACATGTGCGTTACAATTTATATTTTAATTTATTTAATTAGTGAGATTTGATTATTTAAATAATATGCATATGTATGCGTAGATCTATATTTAATATTTAAATAAATTCTACTTTTGCAGGGGTCTATTGGACATCTAGACTCTCACTAGGACTCTCCCTAAGAGGGTCACTCTATTCATGGCCGACATGATGCATGTTGATTTGCCACTTTATAGCTCATTTGTTTATCTTTTTATATGTATATTTCAGACTTTCATATTATATATTCATGCACATGTTATACTATACTTTATATAGTTTGTGTTTGATCAAATTATACATTTCATGCATGTATGTTAGATTATACTTTATACAGTTTGTGTTTGACCCTAGATTATATATATCATGCATGTATGGTTAGATTATACTTTATACAGTTTGTGTTTGATCAGATTATACATCATGCATTTATATTCAGATTATATATGATCATGCACATGTTAGATTATGTACACACTTTATATATATGTAGAGTTTGTATTTGATCATATTTGCATGTTTGATTATATACTTTAAATTTATAAATTTGATGTGATTGATTATATGTAACTTATTAGGTCGCATGTGTATGTATGCATGTTTGATTATTCTTTTAAATATATAGATCTAGATTGAATTGGTGTAAATGAAATTTAAAAATGTTTAAGAACTCTAAAACTTTCAAATAAATATATTTGTGATTGAATTTGTGTACATGTAGATAGATTAAAAAGATTGATATGTTTATAAATTTTATATTTGACTACATGTAATGTATGTAGAAATGCATTGAAATTAAATGAATTTTTGAATATATACATACATGTACTATATACATCTTGAGTACAATAATTTAATATATATTAAATTTCATAACTTTGTAAATTTACACACACACATGTATCAGGTAATTTAAACACACACATATCCTAATTTAAATCAAATTTCAATCAAAATTTGCATATTTAATTATTAAATTAATTTATGTTAAACACGCACGTCCTAATTTTATACATCCTAATTGCAACATACATCCCCTTTAAGACATTTTTCAACTTGAATCCACATCACAATTACTTTGTACATGTACACGCGTATTATGATTTAACATCACAAGGCTGTTGGCTTGATGATGATTGTAATGGATGACTTCATGTGTTGGCATTGATGGCACATGTATACACACACGTATGTTTGCATTGTCTTAATTATCTTAGATAAGACAAACCGATATTACTCCTAAGTCTTTGTATTGCAAAACCGGTATTATGTGCATAGTGTAGTTCAATAAGTTTTTAGGGTATCTGACCGGTATATGTAGACAACCGGTATATGCACGAATGGTATGACACCAACTTGGAGATTCAATGAAGATATTCAAAGAAGAAAATAGAGGACAATCAGTTTATGTGTTTGATGAGGTTAACTCTTAATCGATATTGGTGTTCCAAACGGTATTTACTGATTGTGTGATGAGTTATCACCGGTCGTGATGAGATATCCTTAACCGACAAATTTGGTGGTAATCTATGATGTGCTATGTTAGATTGTCCAGATACACTACACCTAGGAAATTGTGATGGAGTTCCTGAGCCGACATGAAAGCTAATTTCTATATAATGAAATTGTGCTGAACTATTTTTGAATAATGAAAGTGGTGCAAGATATAGTTGATGTTACAAGTTCGAGTTGTTGCGAATTGCAGAAGTAAGTCGGTGATGCAATATTAAATAAGCTGAAGAGGATCTATACCAACAAGATGTGCTATTATTAGATCATCCCTACTCGTTGTTTTCTAATCACTACAATAGTCAAATCCCCTAGCAGGGTAAGCTCTAACAAACTTTTTGTACAAATCCTCTAACCAGGTGATCCATTAGTTTGGGTTTTGAAATCCTCTATCAAGGTTACTCCTAATAGGGTACTACCCTTAATCGGGCACAACTCCTAACATGGCATTGGGATCTTTAACAGGATTCTCTCCTAGCAGAGCACTTTGTAGACCTTAACTGATCAGTTATCTATTACAACAGATAGTTAACTTGTGAGTCCCATCTCACCGTGGTTTTTCCTAGTTGGGATTTCCACATATAAGCACTTGTGTTATAGTGGATGTTTTACTTGTGGTGGATGCTTTATTATAATTTTGGATTGCATGCATAGTATTTAGCAAGTTGGTTAACTATCTTTACCGGTCGGTGTTTAAAGTGGTGTTGTTTTTGCTGTCACTGATTCACCCCCCCCTCTCAGTGCTTTATAAGTCTATCAATTGGTATCAGAGCCTCACTTCCTTAAGGATTAATCGCTTGGAAGGAAATTCGTGATATGAGCTACTTAGAGGTGGCTAGAGTGCTTGATGCTACCAAGGAAGAGCTTAAATCCCTAAGGGTCAGATTTAAAGCTTCACAAGTCAAAAGGATAGAACTGACTGAGCAACTATTGGAGATATCTAATAATAGCTCTTCAGATAAGGCTAACATTGATGCATTGGCTGAAGAAGTTGAGAAGTTGAATGGTGAAAAGCTCAATTGAGGGAGAGAGCTTGAAGCCCTAACTATTCGCATGAGCCAAGATATTGAAGCTAGAAGCGCAACTGAAGACCTAATCAAAGATAGATATCATGATATTTTGAAAATCAACTAGGAGAATGCAACTTTGCATGAACATTGGCGTGAAGAGAAGGAAGTGAAGGAGGCTTTGCAGCTGGATCTTGAAATGGCAACATCCCTAAGAGATAATCTAACAAAACACAATGAAGATCTTACCAGAGAGCTCATTGAGGGTAATGGAAAGCTTGAAAAAATCAATAGGAGTTCTTCTATGTTGGATGAGAAGATCCAATATCAGAGGATGAAAGGTGACACTCGGGACTAGGTTTCAATAAAACTGAGAAAGAAAAATCTTCTGGTACCAAGAGCAACATGCATGGAAGTAATACTGCTCCTAAGGATAAAAAGCTTACCGGTAAGAAGGTTTTCAAACTTGTTTTCTTTAACTGTCTCAAACTTGGTCATACTGCTAATGTGTGTAGAAGTAGACCTAATGAGAACACAAGCTATAATACTAATGCTAGATATGTGTCTAGAATATTTGAAGGTCAGTGTTACACATGCAACATGTATGGACATAGATAAGTTGAATGCAGATATGGAGCAAACAATCCGGCACCTCACATGAATCCAAGACCTAATGGTGACTGGAGAAGAACCTATGACAATCGGGGAAGCATGAACTGGCATAAACCCTATGTCAACCGGTTTAGCCCATATGAAATGGAAAAGGTAACTAATGTGATTTGCACCATTTGCAATAAAGACAGGGAACATTCAAGGAGCAAACTGCACCTTCTCAAACCAGTAGTGCTAAAGGTAAGAAGAAGAAGTTTGAGCAAACACCTTTAGTGTCAACCAGTACAAGAGTAAAAAGAAGTGTACAAGTCAAGAAGGAACTGGCACCGAAATTGTATGTAAAGAAACAGATTGCAATGAAGAAGAGAGGCAGACAACTTATTCTTCAAGGAGAATCTGAAGATATTGATACTGAAGAGGAGACAAAGAAGTTGAAAGCAACTGGTAAGAAGGCCAAATCAGTAGGAGAAATGTCAAAGTAAAGTACTCCAATTAATGTTATATCATTCAAACCTATGACTGATTTTGAGAGGACTTTAAAGGCATTAGAGAGGAAAAGGTTTGATAATGTAAAAGAGTATTTTGATTCTTTTGATGATGGACAAAAGCAACAAGTTGTTCAAGAGGCAATTAATCATTTGTGCCAATTCAATCGGTTACCTCAGGATATTGAAAAGGATGTCTATGATTCTTTGTATTATATTCTTGTAAATTTGTGGAAAGTGGTTGGTGATCAAGACCAATAAATTATTGACAAAATTTTTATTCAATATTTTTTTGATTTATCTAGAGATGAATTGTTAACATTAATTGATAAATTCAAAGGACAATTTCATTCTAAGGCAAGAAGATTGAAGCTAGTAGTTGGAAAGGTACAATCTGTTGAAGATGATACCCACATAATTTCTAAGGACATTCACAGGATGCATGATTAATTGAAATCACAAACAGAGACTCTACTGGAGTTAAATGTTGAAGAGAATATTGTACCAGATAAGGATGATATAACTTCTCCACCGGTTATTTTATTTGTTGATGAAATTGATGAAATTCAGGACACCATTGATACAAATGGCAATATTATTGAACCACCTAAGAAATCTGTACTGCAACCGGTCATTTCTGATACACAGAAAGCAACTAATGCACCTATTAATGAGTCTAGTGTGGTTCCATTGCCACCAGAGAAAGAACAAGTAGTTGATATTCAACTCCCACAGGTTACCACAGTTTCATAGGAGAAACAAATTGAGTTAGAGAAAGAGAAACCTGAGAAAGAGGTTGAAGTGAAGGAACCTAAAACGAAAAAGGATGTAGAGAAAGAGAAAATAGAGGAAAAGATAGCAGAGAAATCAAATGAAAATTAAAAATCAAAGGCAATACAACAAATTGATGATGAGGATGACTCAATAGGCATCAAAGGGCCTATAGATGTATAAAATATGAGTGCATCTAAACTCATGGAGATTGCCTTTGTGATGCAATCTCGAGCTCAAAAGAAAAGATTGAAAGAGAAGAGGAAAGAAGCAGAAACCATTCAAATTGTCATTGAGATTTTGTTAAGTCTTCTACCTGAGACTGACACTAGAAATTTGACAACCCCTATTGGTAAGATTGGCCAGTTGGTTGCTGATGCTTCTAACCAACTGAAGTCTCTTGTAGAAGCTGCTCAGACTTTAGCTGAGAAGAATTATAGAAAGAAGAGGGGAGAGAAAATTGTGTCAAGTATTGACAAAGGGAAGATTGCTCTATCTATCAATAAAGATCTTATAAGGAATGTTGTTAAAACTGGAGGAAGGACACTGGCCTACACCTCTAACATTTCATTTTTCTTTTTTGATTTGGAGAAGAAGAGAGAAGAGATGGAATAGGATTTGCAAAGGATATGTACTGCTTACGTACCTTTACAGGATTCAGTCATTGCATTTGGCAAGACAGATGACGTTTTGCAACATCAGTTAGATGTTTATGATGGTGAATAGGTTAAGCGCCTAAGATCTCTGAAAGAGCTCAAGAACTAGTTGAAACCGAAAGTGGACATCTTATAGCGGGCATACAGAGATGTAGAAGCAATTCTGTCAACCCCTAAAATGAGCACAATAGATGCTATGGAAGAATTTGTTGCACAAGTTATGATAAGCGTTGAGATCACTGAGACATTACTGGAAACATGGGATAATGATTTTACTCAGATGAATATTTCTTTCAGTGATATTTTCTTGAAAATTCCTATGAAAACTCCTTGAAAAGACTCTTATACGTAGTTTTTGATGCAAATTTTGATCTAATATATATTATTTTACTTTTCAACTGGGCACTGTTGTCAAAGGGGAGTATAAATATGTATGTGTTGTGAATTTTTTTGTATGTATAAAACTTTATTGTTAAGGGGGAGTATAAATATGTATGTGTTGTGAAAATATTTGTATGTATAGAACTTTATTGTTAAGGGGGAGTAGATATAGAAATATGTTTGTATGATTTTTGTAAGCACACTTAGTTGTAAAGTTGCAAAATTTTCTAAGTGTTGTCATCAATGCCAAAGGGGGAGATTGTTGGCTTGATGATGATTGTAATGGATGACTTCATGTGTTTTCATTGATGGCACATATATAATCACACATATGTTCACATTATCTTAGTTATCTTAGATAAGACAAACCAGTATTACTCCTAAGTCTTTGTATTGCAAAACCGGTATTATGTGCATTGTGTAGTCCAATCAGTTTTTTAGGGTGTCTGACTAGTATATGTAGACAACTGGTAGATGTAGGAATGACATGACACTAGCTTGGAGATTCAGCGGAGATATTCAAAGAAGTGAATAGAGGACAATTGGTTTATGTGTTTGATGAGGTTAACTCTTCCTCGGTATCGGTGTTCCAATCAGTATTCACTGATTGTGTGATGAGTTATCACCATTCGTGATGAGTTATCCCTAATCGACAGATTTGGCAGCAATCTATGATGTGTTATGTTAGATTGTCCAGGTACACTGCACCTAGGAAATTGTGATGGACCTCCTGAGCCGAAATGAAATCTGATGTCTATATAATGACATTGTGCTAAACTATTTTTGAATAATGAAAGTGGTGCAAGATATAGTTGATGTTACAAGTTCGAGTTGTTGCGAATTGCAAAAGTAAGTCGGTGATGCAATAATGAATGAGATGAAGAGGATCTATACCAGCAAGATGTGCTATTATTAGATCATCCCTACATGTGGTTTTCTAATCACTACAACAGTCAAATCCCCTAGCAGGGTAAGCTCTAACAAGTTTTTTGTACAAATCTTCTAACTAGGTGATCCATTAGTTTGGGTTTTGAAATCCTCTATCGAGGTTACTCCTAATAGGGTACAACCTTTAACAGGATACAACTTCTGACAGGGCATTGGGATCTTTAACAAGATTCGATCCTAGCAGAGCACTTTGTAGACCTTAACTGGTTAGTTACCTATTACTGCAGATAGTTAACTTGTGAGTCCCATCTCACCGTGGTTTTTCATAGTTGGGTTTTCCACGTATAAACACTTTTGTTATGGTGGATGTTTTACTTGTGGTGGATTCTTTATTATCATTTTGGATTGCATGCATAGTATTTAGCAAGCTGGTTAAGTGTCTTTACTGGTTGATTTTTAAAGTGTTGTTTTTGCTGTCATTTATTCACCCCCCCTCTCAGTGATTTATAAGTTTATCAAAGACATATTAAAAAAACATCATAATTTAATATATCCACTCCACACAATCCATGAACAATATAAAAATCACACTTGTTCATATTAAATGAACAAACTCAAGTTAATGTACATATTCAATAATTTAAATTCTAGAAGTTTCATCTAGAAGAAGTTAAGTAGAAGTGAACATTCTAAAGTATTAAATTAAAAATTTATAGGTTCAAACACATGTAATTAAGTGTACTAAATAGTTCATGCCACATCAAGTGGTTTACACTGCTCTTCAATAACACTTAATATTTTTTCATAAATTTCACTATCTAGTCTCCACTCTTGAGACCACCCACGATGTGGAACTGCATGAATAATTAGGACAACAACAATGACCAAGTGGCTATACTGATATACCTTCTTGTCAATTTGGTATTTAGTGAAATGAATTTCATGTTGAACAATTTTAAATTGTTTGAAATATGTCCCTTGCACTACAACTGAGCCTGCATGTACATGTATATAAGAAATGAGAAATTAAAAATTTGTGTAAGCTCTGTGTACATATTAAAATTAAAGCATGTGCACATGTGCATGTTTAAAATATTTATAAATTAATTTAAATATTCAAATCAGTTCAAACCTGTGGAAAAGGACATTCCATCACTCATTTCAGATTTTGTTAACTTCTTTCTCTCTTCTATACAACACAATAAATAATAACTAACACCTTCTATATTTCCATCTTCTACTATGATTGCAAAAATATCTCCTGCAATTCGAAACTGTTGGAAATGTGCCTCGAATTAACTTGACTTGTGTTCAAACTGATCGGAGTAACCTATCCTGATGGAACAACTGTCGGTGTGACTCTTGCTGACAGGCCGATGAAATCTTCTTCCTATGATCGGTTAACGGTCGAGCATATCAAGGTTGATCCAATGGTGGTCGCTAGGTCGCGATGGGAAACTGCTCATTAGAATATCCATCGTGACCCAGTGACAAAGAAGAGCTTCATTCCGAGCGGTTAGTGAGGTCGTGCTAAGGTGGCAGGGCAGGGACTCCAGAGCCAATCGGGAAGTGACATGTGGCATAAGTGAGTGACCCAAGTGAGATAAGGGTCATGCAAATCAAGAAGATCCAACGAAAGATCCGAGGAAGATCAACGGTGGAGTAAAATTCTGGGGCTATCAATGGTTGATGCTATACCGAGGTTGTGAGGAGCCCAAAATGTTATCCCTCGCGACATGGCAACCAAGTGGTGGGACCCAACAGGAGTGCGGCTAAGGCAAGTTAAAGGCCAAGCAGATTGTAGCTGATTAGACGACGATCACAGAAGATCTGACGGTGGTCGCCAGGTCGTGATGGGAAACTACTCGTTAGAATATCCATCGCGACCCAGGGACAAAGAAGAGCTTCATTCTGGGAGGTTAGTGAGGCCGTGCTAAGGTGGCAGAGCCTCTAGAGCCAATTAGGGGGTGCCACGTGGAAGAGCGCAGAAAGAGGAAAGGGGTATCATCGAAGATCAGGATAACTGGTTGTTTGCTACACCGATACTTGATGAGGTCGTCTTCTACGATCGGGTTGATATCGGTGATTAGGTTGACAAGATGGAAGCTATGCCGATGGCGCGATTTAGTTGCTATGGTGTCATCGGGAGATTGGGTCTACCTGTTGAAGACTATCCCGATAAGCCGATGGAGTTGATCTGTTTGGAGACGCATTAGTGGAGTCGCTGGTTCATCGGGAGATCGGGTAATGCTTTTGTGGTCGTTCCAATGGCCGATAGAGTAGAGACTGACTGTAATGCCCCGCCAGAAACCCTAAGGAAAAACATCTCAATCTATGCAACTAAGGGTGAAATATATTTTTTTTAAAGAAATTATTGCATACTTTTTTTATTATATAGAAATTTATGCTTGCGTTCAAAACCTAGGTGATGCTCTGCAAAAAGGATTAGAAAATCTGTTTGATGGCAACACACACAAGAGCACAAGAAACAAACGTTAGTGTTAGCAACAAAAGATTATCCTAAACAGGCATATCAAGAGAGATATTAAGCATGAAATAGAAAGCATATAAACATAGAATGAAATAGCTAATCAAGATGCTCATAGTTGCTCCTCCCTTGTTCCTCTCCTCTCCAAGTCCCAAATGAGTGTAGCTCTCAGCTTTTAGCACTAGCCATGGATGCCATATGGAGATTCAAGATGGTTGAATATGATAAGCAAATACTATGCAAGAGTAGATAGTGATGCTATGAAAAAGCTCTATGCTAATGCCAGTATAACAACAATACTCTAAAAATGCTTCTTCTTTTGCTTGAGGAGAAGGGTTCTATTTATAGAAGAAATAGGGAAATGAAGGGTTAAGATTGAGCAATCTTAACAAGGGTTAGGATTGAAAGTTGGGGATCCATGTGCACAATTGGCACCAATAAAATGGTGACAAGTTTCAACATAGGATTGGGTTGAGAGAAGAGGTTGGAGGCATTAAAGGCCTGAGAAGACCTCATGGTTATCTAGAAGGTAAGGGTCAAGTCTAAATTAAGATTACCCATTGGATTAAGAGTTAATGCAAGGATAAACCTTTGTGCAAATGATTAAGAGATAATCATGGTCAAAGCATTAAAGGCTTGATGAGACCCTTGGGTTGGGTAGAGGTTGAGTCAAAACAAATGTTTTAACCATGTGGGAGGGTTTGAGGTAACCATTAATGGTTATTGGAGACTTTGGGGATTAAGTGGTTGAAGGTTGAAAGCCTTCAATGGTTATCAAAGACTTTGAGCCATTTAGTGGTTGAAGGTTGGAAGCTTTCAAAGGTTATCCAAGACTTTGAGACATTTAGTGGTTGAAGGTTGAAAGCTTTCAAAGGTTATCCAAGACTTTGAGGGTTAATTTGTTGAACACACAAAGCATTAATTGCTTTTCAAAGACTTTGGAGTCTTTGAGAAGTGACTCCAATTTGCTTAGGAATGTGACAATATTTAGGGGATGGATTTAGGCTAATTAGGAAGGGTTTAGAAGAATCTAGAAGGGGTTTAGGCATACAAGTGGATTTTGTAGGAAAATGCAAGTGGGAGAAATTTTGGTATTTTCAATTAAAATAAAATCATTTATTTCAATTAAATGGTGTAATTTGCATTTGGATAAATATTCAAATAAATATTAATTTATTTAAATGAGAAAAATGAAGATAAAGCATTTAAAATGCTTGAAGACTTTGAGGGAAACCATTAAAGGCTTGAAGACTTTAAGGAAAACCATTAAAGTCTTAAGAAGACTATAGAAGGAAGCCATCAAGTTTGAAGACTTTAAAGCCATCAAGTTTGACTACTTTAAGGGAAACCATTAAAGGTTTCAAGTGGGTGAGGATAAATAGGATTTTAAATAAATAATTTATTTAAAATAGTTGTGCAACTTGCTTTTGTAGGAAAATACAAGTGGGTGGAGGATAAAGGTGATTTAAATAAATGATTTATTTATTTAAATAATTGTGCAACTTGCATTTGTAGGAAAATGCAAGTGGGTAGAGGATAAAGGTGATTTTAAATAAATGTTAATTTATTTAAATGTGAGAGGTGGGATTTTGGGGGTTTTAAATAAATATTAATTTATTTAAATGTGAGAGAAGATTTAATTAAATAAATATGATTTATTTATTTAATTAATGGTCTGAATTTGGTTAAGTGAATTAAATCAAATAAATTGAATAATTTATTTAATTAATAGGAGAAGAGCGTTAAGATGAATTAATTAAATATTAATTTAATTAATTATTAATTGATGGTTAAATAATCAAATAAATACTAAGTATTTATTTAATTAAGTGGACAGATTTATGTGACTACATTTGCCCCTCTTTGAGACGGTGCAGTTTATCGCGTCGTTTCAAAGAAAGAAAAATAGGTGTGAAGAAATGCCCCATAAAATGTAAATTTAATGGGTGGTATGCCCCCTCGAGGGATGGGCCGAATTTTTTTTTTGAAAAATCGGGCGATCTCTCGAAAAAGAATGAAAAGTGGAGGGGAGGTAGAATAGAATAAATTAGAACTAATGATGAAAGAATGGGAGAAAATGGAGTGAATATGAAGAAACAACAAGCCAGCGAGTACCCTGAGGTCATGCAAGAGATACATAGCAGATGTAGTGTGGGGTTTTGATTGATGCTATACAATTGATCAAAATTGGTTTGGACAATCTGGTGCAATCGGTTTAATTGCCCCGGTCAAGTCAAAGCGTGACAGTTGATGTCAGTTGGTCGCTTGAACATGATAAAGTCTGAGTAAGTGAATCAAAGTGACCTGATGGTGACTTAGACAATTGATGTAATTGGCCGATGAAGTCAAGGTATATGAAGCAAAATACTCGTTGAGACGCAGACAATTGATGTAATTGTCCGTTGGATTGTGTTTGATTGGTTGATCAATTGATAGTGTGTGCGTGTGATGGATGGTTGTGGGGAATCATGGCAGCCCCGTTGAGACTAGGTCATTGTGATAAATGCCTGATGTAGTCTAGGATTACCATAATCGATTACCTGTTGAGACCCGAAGATACGTGATCAGAGTATCTGTTGATAGTCTAGGTGTGTGGGAGTCGATGTATCTGTGTAGATAGAGTAACTGGCTTAATTTTGTGGATGAGTGAGGATGGGAAGCGATGAAGGGATTAGGATGATGTTGATGATCAAGATAGGGAGGGTGAGGGGGGATTTGATGTTAGATAGAAGATATGGAGGACTAGGATCGAGTCCTATGGAAGAAGAGGAAAATAGAGTATGCATTATTATGACTATGTATGCATGATATGCAGCTATTATGAATGTATGGATAGGTGGAATGCAACGAAATGCAATATATACAAATGAGATGGAATGATGGTCCATGGTGCATTATTTTTCATCATTGAGCTTTAAAATGTTGTAAGAAAATACAAGCAACTTGACATAAAGATTCAAGATGACCAGAGTCTTTCTTACATGGATTTTGATATAGCAAGTTAATACAAGCAACTTGATATAATGGATCAAGTTGACCTGAGTATTGCTTGCGGAACAGACAAGGATTATCTCCGTTCATGCATGACTTGGATCGTCCTCCTTGATCTTAGGCTGATCATATCCTGAGACAAGTTCATACCGTACTAAGAGATAAAAAACCTTTATCCAGTTTGGATGAGGTAGGAGGAACCAAAGAAAGAGAATTGTACCTGCAAACAAACAATATATACATAAAGAATAAAGAATATGGATCCTTGGTAATGGTTCATGCTCATATGGTCGAGGTATACGCTGTAGTCAGCAAGCCGTAGTGATCTATGATTGCATTTGGCATAAGATCACGTAGCCTAGTGAACTTCCCACGTAGACACCATTAGTACATGCCCCAGAACTTCATCGGAAGTAATGCGCAAACGATACAAAACAATGCTGAAAGATCCCGATACAGATAAACAAATGAATTACTCACGAATCAACCAAGCATTTGATAGCTTAACATAATTTTCTTGTCAAAGAAAACGTCATCTTGTCTTTGTTTTGGTAAGGAAGGATGCATCCTTGTTTAAGACAGTTTGGATTGTTGATGTTGATTGTGTTGGTCGAGTGATAAGTGGTCATTTGTGTGAGTATTTTGTCAATGTTTGTTTTGTATCTGCTTGAATGAATATGTACAAGGTGTTGTCATGTTTTTGGGTGATTTTCGATGGTTTTTCGATGTTTTTGGATTTTGTGTAATAGTTTTTGAATGTTTTTTGGATTTTGTGAGTCATTTTTGAATGTTTTTGGATTTTGTATTGTTTGTGAATGTTTTTGATATTTTCTAGGACATTTTTGAATGTTTTTGATATTTTTGATGATTGCCTGAATGAAGAGCGTAATGACACATAAGACAATGTAGAATCCACTTCCATCAATAGGTTAAGGGTATTGCCCCCAGTTTTTAGACCTGACTATGAAAAGGTGGGATGCTAGACGCATGGAGTACTTTCTTAATGACAGATGAATAACAAGCCATGGCTTTGGATGGATGGATGTGTGTATGTATGAATGTGATCGCAATGAGCCTGAAAGATAATGGAGCCATAACCTTTATGAGTGGCGTCTGTTTGCCAGGTTTTCGCCATCGTACTTACCCAAGGTGCCACTGGAGTGGTTGTTCAACGTTTGGATGCATGATTTTTCTTTACTTTTTTGAATGTTTTTGTATTTTCTTTAGGACATTTTCTGAATGTTTTTGATATTTTTTGATATGTAGGGGAGCCTGATGCTCTGTATACCTTAGGTATAAAACCGTTTGAGGTGCATGCTATTGATTGGATCTGTGAGCGGTTCTCCGTCTGATGTAGCCAACTGATATGCCCCGGACCCGAATACCGCAGTGACAACATATGGGCCCAACCAGTTTGATTCAAACTTGCCTTGATGTTCTCTGTTTGGTTGGTTGCGAGGATTTTCTCGAAGAACAAGATCACCTACCTCAAATGTACGAGATCTAACTCGGTGATTGTAGCTTCTACTCATGCGCTGCTGATAGGCTTTGAGGTGATTGTATGCAACTTGTCGCTTCTCATCTAGTAACTCTAAGTCCTGAAGACGAGATACTCTGTATGCTTCATCATCGATGAGATTGTGCAATGAAACTCGTAAGGATGGTATCTCGACCTCAATAGGTAAGATAGCTTCAGCACCATAGACCAATGAATAAGGAGTTGCACCTGTAGGGGTCCGAATGCTAGTTCGATATACCCATAGCGCTGGATTCAATTGAACATGCCAATCACGACCGGCATCATTGACTGTCTTCTTTAGGATCCTCAATATGTTTTTATTGGATGCTTCGGCCTGACCATTGCCTTGTGGGTAATAGGGGGTGGAAAAGCGGTGTTGGATATGAAATTTCTCACAAAGTTCACGGACATCCTGATTTTTGAAAGGAAGACCGTTATCTGTGACAATGGACATGGGCACACCATACCGGCAGATGATGTAATTGAGGATGAATGAGGCGATCTGCTTGCCGGTGACTTGAGTAAGTGGAACAGCTTCGATCCACTTGGTGAAATATTCGGTGGCGGTAATAATGAATTTATGGCCATTGGATGAAGATGGATGAATCTTACCCACAAGATCAAGACCCCATTGACAAAAAGGCCATGGTGTTGTGATTGGTTGCAGTTCTTGAGCTGGTGCATGTATTAGGTCGCCATGAACTTGACATTTTTTGCACTTCCTGACAAAGTAGTAGGAATCCTTTTCCATAGATGGCCAATAGTATCCAGCTCGCATGAGTTTCTTGGCTAGTGACGGACCACTTGAGTGAGTCCCGCAAATTCCTTCATGTACCTCTTCCAAAGCTTTTGTTATCTCATCTTGTTCCAGACATCGAAGGAGAGTACCATCAAGACTACGTCGGTATAGGGTTTCGGCAATAATGGTATATCGAGCAGTTTGGCGAATGAAGGTTTTACGTTGGTTATTCGATTGGTTGGGAGGAAGGGTATGATCGCGAAGATAGGTGTAGAACTCACCGTACCATGGGGATTCAGAATCAACAAGGTGACATATCATTTCGGATTCGGGGATATCATAAGCAGGAATCCAAAGCTGTTCTACCAAGAACTCGTAGCGTGTTGAATTCTGTGGAAGATCTAGTAGAGATGCGATAGTAGCCATAGCGTCAGCAGCTCGATTCTGATCTCTTGGTATCTGCTCAAAAGTGATAGTAGTAAATGATGTCTTTAGAGTGTCCACCATTTGCTTGTATGGCATGAGTTTATCATCTTTGGTCTGATATTCATCTGTTGCTTGTCGAATGACCAGTTGCGAGTCGCCATATACTTGAAGTTCTTTTAATTTCCATTGTATGGCTAGCCTGAGTCCTATGATCAAAGCCTCATATTCTGCTATGTTGTTTGTGCATGGAAATGTGAGCCTGTAAGACTTCGGGATGCTATCACCTTGAGGTGTGATAAACAGAATGCCTGCCCCTGAGCCGTGCCTAGTGTATGAACCATCAAAATATAATTTCCATGGTTGTACTTCTGTGATCATGAATATCTCTTCGTCTGGAAAATTGGAAATGAGAGGATGATCACTTATGAGAGGTGCATCGGCCAACTGATCTGCAATGACCTGCCCTTTGATAGCTTTACGGTCTACATACTCAATGTCAAATTCACTTAGAATCATCACCCATTTGGCCAAGCGACCTGTCAATGCTGCTTTGCTGAGTAAATACTTGAGTGGATCAATCTTTGCAATGAGTTGTACCTTGTGTGTTAACAGATAGTGCCTCAGTTTAGTGGCTGCTAGGATTACTGCTAGGCAAGCTCGCTCGATAGGTGTGTAATTGAGTTCATAGCCCACCAGTGTGCGAGAGATATAGTAAATAGCACACTCTTTACCTTCTGCATTATGTTGTGCTAGTAGTACACCCAATGCTGTACTTGTTGCTGAGATATAGAGCAATAATGGTCTACTTGGATCTGGTGGCATCAACAATGGTGGATTCATGAGATAGTCTTTAAGCGCCTGAAATGCTTGCTGGCATTGGGCATCCCACTGAAAGCGGATGTTCTTGTGTAGCAGGTGTGTGAAGGGGTGACACTTATCAGCCAATTGTGCAATGAATCTGCGGATGGATTGAAGCCGTCCTTGTAGTGTCCTTAGCTGACTGATATTCCTTGGAGGTGGCATGTCCATGATTGCCTTAACCTTTGCTGGATCGACCTCAATACCTTTGCTTGAGACAATGTATCCTAGAAGCTTCCCGGAGGTCACTCCGAAGACACATTTCTTTGGGTTGAGTCGAACATGGTATTGTTCCAGTCTATCAAAGATTTTATCTAAGATGTGAAGATGTCCTTCTCTAGTAAGTGATTTTGCTAGTAAATCATCCACATAATCTTCCATCATAGTATGCATCATGTCATGGAAGATGGTGGTCATTGCTCTTTGATAGGTCGCTCCTGCATTCTTTAGACCAAAAGGCATTACATTCCAGCAGTATGTGCCCCATGGACATGTGAAGGCTGTCTTATGTTGGTCCTCTGGTGCGATCTTTATTTGATTGTATCCTGAAAAGCCATCCATGAGTGAAAGCATGGCATGTCCTGCTGTCAAATCTACTATGATGTCGATATTTGGTAGAGGGAAGTCATCCTTAGGACATGCCTTATTCAGATCTCTGAAGTCTGTACAAATGCGAATGCCCCCTTTTGGTTTGCCAACTGGTACAATGTTGGAGATCCATTCTGCATAATCAATTGGTCTAATGAAACCAACATCCAGGAGTTTCTTGAGTTCTGTTTTGACTAGCACGGCAATCTGAGGATGCATCTTACGAAGCTTCTGCTTGACAGGTTTGGCTCCTTTTGCTACTGTGAGATGATGCATGACTAAATCAGGATCAAGCCCAGGCATGTCTGCATATGACCATGCAAAGTTGATCTGACGCTGTTGGAAGAAATCTATAAATTGAGGTTGTTCCTCTGGAGTGAGAAGAGATGCCAGATGTATGATATGAGGGTTTTCAGGAGTCCCCACATTGTATTCTTTGGTCTCCTCAATGAGGATCGTTGATCGTTCCTGTTGTGCATTAGCAGGGAGAATGTCAAACCCTTCATCCTCAGGCGCCTCAGAGAGGTTTTCACCGTTGGATACGCTCTTTCTTTTTACTTTTGTTGGATCAAACAGTGCCACAGTGTGGTTTTCACTAGAAGATCCATGTTTTAATGTTATATTTTTGCAGCTGAAGGGTTTGGCATCCGCCCCGAAGTATGCTGCGCTATTAAGTTCAATGGCGAATCCAGCTTTGTGATCCCCGCTTGGTAGATTATCCCTTAATTCCAAAAAGTCAATGATAGCCTCATCGTTTTGGAAGAGGTCAAGACATGGGGGATTTGGTTGGTTCCATTCGATGAGTTCAGGGTGGACAATGGGCATTACGTCATCGATTAGGTTAAGTGCGGGAGATGTATCAGTGAGGGTTAAGACAGTGTGGTGAAGGTCGTTGATGGTACTCTCCCTGTCAGAATCAGGCGTAGGATGAGACGTAGGGTCTGTGGAAGATGTTTCCATCTCAGGTACCCAAGTGGTCTTTATCTGTGCTTCTCCATAAACAGGGATGTCTTTGCGTGGCGGAGGTGGTGATGTGTCTTCCTCATCTGAAGTGTTAAGCTGTACAGAATCAAATTCCCACTCATGTGAGTCGGTCTCTGAATCACTTTCCAGCATTCGATTGCTATACCATACTGGGATGTCTTTGGAGTTGAACACGGCAGGTGTGATTGGTTTATGTATCTTTGTGGTGATCGGTGCTGCAGGAACCGTGATGGGATTTAAAGGATTTGTTACTGGAAGTATCGACAGTGTTGATTTAGTGGCTTCTATTGGAACAGCTGGTGCCATAGATGCTGCTACGGGTTCTGATATAGTTGTTGCTATGAATGGTTTTATTGATGTGATGACTGCTGTGGATGGGATTACTAGTTCGATTGGTGGGATTTTTGGCACTGATGACGGTTGCGGTGGGTTTGTGAGCCTCGATGGGGCAGTGGCAATATTGCTTGATGGTGCTTTGATTATGAAAGGTGTCCTTTTTGTAGTAGGTGGGCAAAATGGTTTGCTGGGTTTACCTTTGAATCTGAGTTTAGGAAGGACTTCTTTTTCAAAGCCTAGGCCTGTATTACCTTTGGGCTTGAATTCTGGTAGTAGAGGTTCGTGTCGTCCTTGTTGGCAGGATCCCAAAGCACTCTGACCATCATATCCCATTCTTTGCATAATGAGGAGGCCTTTGCCATATTGTTCCGTAGAAGTGTAACTTGTGGTTGAGCAGTGGTGATGGGATCCTTATAGATCCAGTCCGCTAGGTCCTCATCTTGTGTTTCTTCCTCTTGACTCTTTCCAAGGACGAAAGGCGTCAAAGCACATGCGGGCGTGACTATGGGTTTTTGGAGTAACTGCTGTGGTTTACCATGTGTTCTAGGAGAAGTGGGCATTTGTCCCACACAAAAGAGCTGACTCAAGTTATATTCCCCGGGACCTTCCTCTGCAACTTTCATCTTAAGCTTTTCTTGCTTGGGTATAGGGGTGTTCGAACTGGCAAGAGAGGCAGGACTTACATATGATGTGGAGGAAATTGCTTCCCTATTATTAGGAACAGTAATCTCTGGTTGATGGCTGATATTATGGCAAAATGCAAAGGGATTTGCATCGCCCAGGATTGTGATCTCTGCACCATTATGTGGGAACTTGATACATTGATGGTAGGTAGATGGCACAGCTTGCATGGCATGTATCCAAGGTCTCCCTAATAATAGATTATATGGCAGAGGAAGGTCCAGAACCTGACAAATTATGTGTTTTACCACAGGGCCCACTCGGATTGGTAGTACCACAGCTCCTTTGGATGAACGCTCTGCATCATCATAGGCTTTGATGGTGATCTTCTTACGAGGATCCACTGATTCTATTGCATATCCCAATGCTGTGACCAACTGAAGTGTGCAAATGTTTAGGCCTGCTCCATTATCGATCAAGACTCGCTTGATCCTGTGTTGGTTGACAAAGCCTTCAATGTGGAGTGAGGCGTTATGAGGTTGTTGGAAAGAAGAGTTGTCGCTTTCAGAAAAAGTGAGACAAGGTGATGACTTTAGATTTCCAACCATGGCTTGAAATTGGTCTGTATTCAAGTTTGCAGGGACTGACGCCTCTTGGAGTGCTTGATCCAAGATAGTTTTATGAGATGGTGACAGGCGTAATAGCTCTAAAATGGATATAAGCGCAGGGGTTTTGTCTAATTGTTCCACAAGATTGTACTGCTTTGGATTGGAGGTGGTGCCTTGTGGAGCTGCCTTGATGGTGACCTTGCCACGACGTGTAACAACATTGCAATTGGAGGTGGGATTTTTGAAGGTGATAGTTGCAATTTGTTCACTGACATCATACAGGTGATTGACAGTGTAATTATACGCAGCCTGCGTATAATCAGTGGTATCAGGACCTCGTTTGGAAGTGGAAGGACCCCTTTGATCTTGTGATGGAAGTGGATTCTTGAACATCTGATGATCATTATTGGTTGTTTTTGGGTCATGTCCTTCAATTTCAATTTCTCCTCGGTCAATAAGATCCTGAATGAGATCTTTCAATCGATGACAATTACTTGTCTTATGTCCTCTTCCTTGATGGAACTCACAATGTTCAGTATCTCTCCACCATGCCGGTTTGACTTGAGGCTCATAATTTGATAGCTTAGGTAGAGTGACCAAATTTTGAGAGAGGAGTTGTCGCAACACTGTTTCAATGGGTTCCCCTAAGGGAGTGTATGTGCGTTTTTGTTTTTGTGGACGAGGTCTTGGTTCATCATGAGATGTGATGCGACCTTGATTAAGAGGAACATTTGTGTTATTTTGAGGTGGAGGATTTTGTCCTGCAAACCGAACCACAGGTTGTGCATTTTGGACAGTCCGAGCATCCACAACCCCATCGTTGACGATATTCTTATTCTTGTTCCAGAAGTTTGGTTTATCACTATTGAAGCACGGGCGAGGACCATCTTTGGGTTCATTAAAGATTTTGATGAGTCCTTTTTTGATGAGTGCCCGTTCACACTTTATACCTTTAGTGATCATATCGTTAAAAGAATCTGTGTCTTTGACATCCAGGTGAAATTCCATTTCTTTGTTTAAGTTGGAAATGAAAATTTCCACTAGTTCTCGTTCAGGTAACTGAAGAGAACGTCTGCTAGACATTTGGCGCCATCGTTGCAGGAATACTGAGAATAGTTCACCTGGTTTTTGTTTGGCGTTGCATAGATCAGCCATGGTGATGTCGCGTTCCATGTTATGAGAGTAATGAGATAGGAACTTCTGGATGAGTTCCTCAAATGTTCTAATGCCACCTGGTAGTCGGGAAAACCATGATGTGGTGGTTCCTCCCAAGCTTTGGGGAAAAAGGCGCATTAGGTATGTGTCTTCATATGCCACTTTAAGACAAGTAGAATGAAATTCTCGGACATGATCACGGGGATCCCCCTTTCCTCTATATTTTTCAAATTTTGGTGTTTCGAACCCGCGTGGAAAGGGTGGCATATAAAGATTCCTATCAAAAGGATAGGGACAAATGTCGTTAAGTGAAAATTGATTGGTCTTAACACCACTATGAAGTTGTTGGGCGAGATTCTCGACTTGTTGCCGCAACATCTCCATTTCATTTGGAGGAGGAGGTGGTGGGTTACCTCGAGGAATGTTATATCTGATGGGATCTCTACCTCTTTCCTCTTCATGGCGACTTTGTCTGTCCGATGCTTGTCTTAATTGGGCAAGATCAAAGTCAGAGGGGAGTTTTGCTCCTTCTTGAGCGAGTTTTAAGAAGTGAGCATCCGCATTGCTCCTAAGTATTTCATCAAACAATCTGTTAAAATGAGGGTTATGCTGAACCCTTTCGATTGTTGAAGGAGTGGGAGTACTTGGGTTTTCATCATTTACATTTCCTCCAAGTGCTTCTTGAAATTCATTGAGGTTGTCCTCTTCTTCCTCAATTTCTATTTCTCGTTGCCTTGATCGCGATCGGGTTTGAGCCATTTTGTTTGCAAGTTTGTGTTGAAGTTGATTGAAGATGATGATCAGTTGTTCGATGAAAGATGGATGATTTAGTGTTTTGTGTTGTATGGGGATCTCTAGCACTTTAAGGTAGATGTAACCAAAATTCCTTCTTTGAATTGCTTGTTTGTTTGAGGAGTTTGGATGTGATAAGGTGTAGAGAAATCTGAGATGTATTACAGATTTTGACTACCTAGCAATGAGAGGATTCACTCATGAACTAGTTTTAACCTGCGTAGATGTGTCTCTTAGGATGAGCTTATCCTAGATGTAGAAACAACCTAAAAGTGATGTGATGTGTTTGATTTCAAGCAATATCTAAAAGAGAACTTGGGACAAGAACCTCTTAATGTTTTGAGAGTTTTGGGATGAATCGATGATGGAATAATGATGTATGAATGAGATGATGGATGTTTTGTTTTCAACTTCAATAAAAACTTTGTGTTACAAATGGAACAAACTCTACTTCTTCCCTTTCAGGTGTTGGTGGCACTTCTCGAGCTGTGTTGTAGGTGATACAGATGTTTGGGAAGAAGTTGGGATTAATCTTTCCTCCTTGACTTTTGTGATAACTCAGAGCTCTATATTGCATAAAAGCTCTGCGGTTCAATGATTCGGAATCAAATTCGTTTGTTTTACCTTGAAGGTATAGACGCATGCGATGTAGAAAGACTCTATGGGAGACAAAGATTTGTCGATTGATATAGAAGAATTTCCTCCTTTTGATCAAAGCCTTTGAGCTTAGTGGTCTCCTTTTCAAGGTGATATTCTGATGACACTTCTTCTTTCGCAAGATGTGAAGAATGGTCATAAAATTTGTCTCTTTGTTGTTTTGCACTTTGTTTTTGGTACTTTTGGTTGTTTTTGAGAAATGTTGGATGAATACTTTGTTTTTGGGATTGATTTTCTGATTTTTCTTTGACAAGAAAACAAAGCAAGCACACAAACACAAAATTGTAGCCTCAAAGGCACAAATGAGTATGGGTCTAGATCAACCCAATCCTTGGACTTGTTTTTGACCCTTCCTTTAGATTTATTTTAAGGTGTATTTCCAAAGCCTGAAGTCGGCTCAATTCGCACTAGATCTGTAAAACGAACACACTTCAAACACTTTTTATCCCTAAGGTCAAGTGGCCAGTTGTGATAAATTTAGCCCACATCTTGATATTTCTTCGACTTTGGTACTACATACCTTATGAATCCCGCCGTGGCAGGTAAGGATGTGATATACTAAGTCTTGCACGAGCATAACAAATAGATGATCCCTATGATGGGGGAGTCACCACTTTTATCAAGTCACAAGTGACTTTTCAAAAAGCTATGTTTCTACTCAAGGAAATATGTATGGTGAGTATCTTGGGAGCAAAACCATCTATGCTCTTGCACTAAATTATATCTCAAATATCCTCAATCAATAGAACGGGTGGGCTACTACTTTAAAGGTGTTTAGTCATGTTCGATGGCTTTGGACATAAGTTCATTCTGCAGTGACTCACTTAAGAGCCTTGTAACTGGTGGTGGGGCCCATTTGTCCTTTCGGCCAGTTACACTGTAGGAACAGCTATACCCAAGGCTACAGCTTTCGCTCTCACCTGATTTCTATAGCGGCTCGAAGGATTTACCGCTCGAGGTCGTTCCCAAGAGTATCGATCCCTTGGCAGGCCTCTCTTAAAAAGATAAAATGTGAGTGTTACTAACACTTTTCTCTTGCACCTAGGACCACGAAAGCCAAGGGAGAGGATAGTGTGTGTTAGAAGTAGGACCACTCGACCAACTCTTTGCACAAGTGTGCCAAGCACGAAAAACACCTGTTCTTTTTAATCTATCATTGCAATGTGATCTAACTATTTGGAGATGTTGCTCCAACAATCATGGTGTTCTTTTTAATTTTCAAAGGCAATTGTTTGAGTAAACTAGAATTTGAAAATCCTGGTCAACTTAATGAAAAACACGTTTGCATGAAGTAAGATTGCTTTGAAAATGAGACAAGTTGATTGTGAATTTTATTTGCACCAAAAATGGAAGTGTGGATTGTGAGTTTTATCTTGATGCAAGAAATAAAATTTGCCTTGTTGATTTTAAGCACCAAAACGAAGTTTGTTTCCTAACTTGCAAAAAAAAAAAAAATAAAGTTGTTTTTGTATAAGTTTGTGGTTCTTTTTACCTTTGAACAATGAAATTCTTTTTAAGAGCCCCAAACAAATGTGTGATTCTTTTTCAAAAGCCCAAATTTGAAATGTGAAGTTAATTTTAAACCAAAATAAAAAGTGAATTCATTTTTAAAACCAACTTCAAAAACAAGTTAGTAAAAAAATATAAATCTACTCTTTAATCTAATTTAAATCTGCACAAAAGAGAAAAATAGTTAGTAAAATCCGCCTATTTGGTGGGCTTCTACAAGCCTAAATTTTTTTATTTTTATTTTTTGGTTTTTTATTTTTTTTTGGTTACAAAGTGATTTGTACAACGTTTTGTTACAATAGCGCTAGTCTGCGTTTGAACAGAGGCACTATTTAACACAAACGTATTAAAAGAAAGGGAAAGACAGAGAAGGGAAAAGCACTGAAACAGGGGGAATAGCGCCAAAATAATGCCAAACGCACCAAAACAGTGTCAAAATCACAACCTGTGTGACATTTTCAACATTCAAACATGTTATTGGTTAAAAAAAAAATGATCTTTTTGGTGTTTGGATTCACGTCAGGTTCACCAAATGATGCTCTGCAAAAAGGATTAGAAAATCTGTTTGATGGCAACACACACAAGAGCACAAGAAACAAACGTTAGTGTTAGCAACAAAAGATTATCCTAAACAGGCATATCAAGAGAGATATTAAGCATGAAATAGAAAGCATATAAACATAGAATGAAATAGCTAATCAAGATGCTCATAGTTGCTCCTCCCTTGTTCCTCTCCTCTCCAAGTCCCAAATGAGTGTAGCTCTCAGCTTTTAGCACTAGCCATGGATGCCATATGGAGATTCAAGATGGTTGAATATGATAAGCAAATACTATGCAAGAGTAGATAGTGATGCTATGAAAAAGCTCTATGCTAATGCCAGTATAACAACAATACTCTAAAAATGCTTCTTCTTTTGCTTGAGGAGAAGGGTTCTATTTATAGAAGAAATAGGGAAATGAAGGGTTAAGATTGAGCAATCTTAACAAGGGTTAGGATTGAAAGTTGGGGATCCATGTGCACAATTGGCACCAATAAAATGGTGACAAGTTTCAACATAGGATTGGGTTGAGAGAAGAGGTTGGAGGCATTAAAGGCCTGAGAAGACCTCATGGTTATCTAGAAGGTAAGGGTCAAGTCTAAATTAAGATTACCCATTGGATTAAGAGTTAATGCAAGGATCACCAAATGATGTCATGGAAATGGGGACAAGGCAACAACAAAGTTCAATGTTAATAAGTTAGTTTCAACCATAAAAACAAAACAAAGAACTAAAAACCATTCCAAACATATCAAGAGAGATTTCAAAAAGCATGAAAGAAGTTTAACAAAATAAAAGAAAGGAGAAGAGCCTCCCTAAGATGCTTCCATGATGCCTTTTGATGCTTCTCCCTTGTTCCTCTCCTCTCCAAGTCCCAAATGAGTGTAGCTCTCAGCTTTTAGCACTAGCCATGGATGCCATATGGAGATTCAAGATGGTTGAATATGATAAACAAATACTATGCAAGAGTAGATAGTGATGCTATGAAAAAACTCTATGCTAATGCCAGTATAACAACAATACTCTAAAATGCTTCTCTTGCTTGAGGAGAAGGGTTCTATTTATAGAAGAAATGGGGAAATGAAGGGTTAAGATTGAATGGTTTAATCAAGGGCCAAGTTTGAAAGTTGGGGATCCATGTGCACAATTGGCACCAATAAAATGGTGACAAGTTTCAACATAGGATTGGGTTGAGAGAAGAGGTTGGAGGCATTAAAGGCCTGAGAAGACCTCATGGTTATCTAGAAGGTAAGGGTCAAGTCTAAATTAAGATTACCCATTGGATTAAGAGTTAATGCAAGGATAAACCTTTGTGCAAATGATTAAGAGATAATCATGGTCAAAGCATTAAAGGCTTGATGAGACCCTTGGGTTGGGTAGAGGTTGAGTCAAAACAAATGTTTTAACCATGTGGGAGGGTTTGAGGTAACCATTAATGGTTATTGGAGACTTTGGGGATTAAGTGGTTGAAGGTTGAAAGCCTTCAATGGTTATCAAAGACTTTGAGCCATTTAGTGGTTGAAGGTTGGAAGCTTTCAAAGGTTATCCAAGACTTTGAGACATTTAGTGGTTGAAGGTTGAAAGCTTTCAAAGGTTATCCAAGACTTTGAGGGTTAATTTGTTGAACACACAAAGCATTAATTGCTTTTCAAAGACTTTGGAGTCTTTGAGAAGTGACTCCAATTTGCTTAGGAATGTGACAATATTTAGGGGATGGATTTAGGCTAATTAGGAAGGGTTTAGAAGAATCTAGAAGGGGTTTAGGCATACAAGTGGATTTTGTAGGAAAATGCAAGTGGGAGAAATTTTGGTATTTTCAATTAAAATAAAATCATTTATTTCAATTAAATGGTGTAATTTGCATTTGGATAAATATTCAAATAAATATTAATTTATTTAAATGAGAAAAATGAAGATAAAGCATTTAAAATGCTTGAAGACTTTGAGGGAAACCATTAAAGGCTTGAAGACTTTAAGGAAAACCATTAAAGTCTTAAGAAGACTATAGAAGGAAGCCATCAAGTTTGAAGACTTTAAAGCCATCAAGTTTGACTACTTTAAGGGAAACCATTAAAGGTTTCAAGTGGGTGAGGATAAATAGGATTTTAAATAAATAATTTATTTAAAATAGTTGTGCAACTTGCTTTTGTAGGAAAATACAAGTGGGTGGAGGATAAAGGTGATTTAAATAAATTATTTATTTAAAATAATTGTGCAATTTGCATTTGTAGGAAAATGCAAGTGGGTGGAGGATAAAGGTGATTTAAATAAATGATTTATTTATTTAAATGTGAGAGGTGGGATTTTGGGGGATTTAAATAAATATTAATTTATTTAAATGTGAGAGGTGGGATTTTGGGGGATTTAAATAAATATTAATTTATTTAAATGTGAGAGAAGATTTAATTAAACAAATATGATTTATTTATTTAATTAATGGTATGAATTTGGTTAAGTGAATTAAATCAAATAAATTGAATAATTTATTTAATTAATAGGAGAAGAGGGTTAAGATGAATTAATTAAATATTAATTTAATTAATTATTAATTGATGGTTAAATAATCAAATAAATACTAAGTATTCATTTAATTAAGTGGACAGATTTATGTGACTACACTAGGTATTAAGAATTTTTAGTCGCTTCTCTAGGAGAGTTTGGGGAGTAATGGCTTATTGTTTACAAAGTTTATTAAATAGTGTATTAATATAGTTGCGATTCTTATTTTCTGGAAGTCTTTATTTGCAAGTTGTTTATGCATTTTGACTGTTTTAAGGAAAGATTGCCTGTGTTAGGATCATGTGCAAATGGTGTTTTCTGTCAAGTTTAAATTCCAATTCTTGTTTGCATTATCGTTGAGTCCTATGTTATTATGTTTCCTTGGTCAAGTGTCAAGGTATAACTTTATGGATGTGAGCCATTGTGTGCTTTGTCCAAATGGTCAACCTTTGGTTTGTAAATAATGTATCCTTCACTTGTGGTTTGTCAGGATTAGGTATGGTTGTCTATTTCGCCATAGAGTTCTCATAGAGAGACTTTTCCTGTAGTGTCCTATGAGAGAGAGTGGCTTTCGAGCGGGGGCCGTGCCCAAAGTGGATGACAGGATAACCCGTCAGAAGTTAGTTAAAAAGTGATAACCTAAAAAAAAATATGGGTGAAATAAACATTAATAAAGATAATGTGCCTCGTGCATAGGTGTAGTGCTTGTACAGGGCTCATAATGCTACGAGAAGGTCTGGAATGGCAAACTAACCACCTTGTCTTCATGAAAGGATTGGTAGGGTCCGCATGAGACTTAGTTGGAGCCGGAAGCTAGGAGAGGTTACCAGGATAGAGAGCTGGGACCTAAGAGGTTGTACCATGGTATCCATCATAAGCTATGTGATGACACTCTCTCCTTAGAGTCACTAGTGTTTGTGAGTTGAGTCACATGAATGTTTGCGGAGTCATGTATTTCTTTAGTACTTGTCTTATTTTTCTTGCTTGAGGGTTTTCTACTATCTCCTAGCACGGTGGGGTGGTTCCATTTCGGGATCACATGGTCGGGTGGTAGTGCCACTTCCCATCGGATGTTTTGGAATGTATCTTTAGGCGAGGAAGGGCTTCACTGGTGTTCTTGGTTCGTGGTTCATGTACCAGCTCTTGTTCGTGATCATTGTTCAGTTGAAACCTTGAGGTCATTGTATCAAGCTTTTATGTAACCTTCATATTGTAATGTTGTAATTCATGGTATTTTTGTAAACATGTATTTATGGATATTGGAAAAAAAGGAATCATTGGAATGTATGTTGATTTAGTTGTTTTTAATCTTTTGTATATATAAAATGAATGCATTGTAGTACTTTGATTCTTTCATTATGGAATTTATATGTATGTGTAGATTCTGTCTTAAACATTTAATTTTCCTAATTAGTTGAACAATAGGATCTTTCGTGGTGTTATTATAATCTACGAAGTAATCTTCGTTGGTAACCCTTAGGGAATCAGGTGTAGACTTCCGTTGTGTTATTAAACGTGCATTGGTTATAATTAGTGCACTTGTTCTTCTTAAAAAAATATATATTTCACCCTTAGTTGCATAGATTGAGATGTTTTCCTTAGGGTTTCTGGCGACGCATTACACTGACTACGGGTGTACACTTGAACCGGAGTCTAAAAGATAAACACTTGGACAATGAAGATGGTCTTGTCAGTGTATATGAATACGAACCGACTCGACTTCCTGGTGCATGTGGGATAATTGTTTTCTCATGAATACAGACCGACGCAGGCGGTTAGATTGTCTAACCGATTGGTGTAAATTGACAGTTGAACGGTCGACATGGAAGATGTAATTAGAGTAGCTAGATGTTGGTTAGGTGGATGGATGTTACTAAATGACAGACCGTTGGACTCCATAACGGTTATGCTTAACCAATAGGTTGTAATCGATGGCTGATATATATGTTGCCAGAGATGTAATTGAAAGGGTGAGAGAGGTTACTGTGTGATGTATGGTGTCGAGTCCCGTTGGAAGCCTGAGTGTTCTGCATAGGTGGTGACTGTGATCCAAACATAGATTCTGAGAGAAAATCCCTCTAAAGAGGATCTATAACTTTATTGTAACTTTTGTTAATTGAATAAAGTGATCTGTCTTTGGTGGTGGATATTTTACCCGTAAGGGTTTTCCCATGTAAGTCTCGTGTTAACTCTCTGCTGTGTTTTCTGTGTGATTATTTTTTCATTAGTCTGTGTATCTTTTAATGTTCAACAAAATAATTTAAAGAAATACTTGCTTGATTCCCCTTAGAATTGGTGTTAGGAGAGCATTTTCCGCACTGTGCTTTCCTTACAAGTGGTATCAGAGCTTGGCCTATTTTGTTATCCTTGTTGGGTAGGGTTGGTTCTTTGTGCCAATTCTGGTTTCAGTGGGAGTCTAGCAGAGTGTTTGTGTTGTTTACAGTTTAAGATGGCGAACACCTCTGGGCGAATGGACATTGAGAAGTTCAATGGCTCTAACTTTGAGTTGTGGAGACTTAAAGTTGAAGACTTGCTAGTTGATAGAGATCTTTGGATTGTAGTTGCTGGAACTAAACCTTTAGGCATGAAACAAGAGGACTGGGACCTTACAGATAGAATATCCAAAGGGTTGAACAGACTTTGTTTTGTTAAATGTTCATGAGGAGAAGACTTCTATTTTTCTGTGGAAGAAACTTGGTGATATTTATCAGGGAAAGTCTCTGGTAAATAAGTTGATCTTGAGGAAGAAGTTGTATTCCTTGAAGATAGACAAGGGTACATCTTTAGCAGATCATCTGAATGTTTTCAACATGATTGTTGGATAGTTAACCTTCGTAGGAGTCAAGATTGATGACGAGGATCGATGTACGCTTTTGTTATGTTCTCTGCCTGACACATGGGATCATCTGGTAATGGCCATTGGGAGTACAACAACCACACTCACAATGGAAGGGGTGGTTGCTTCGTTACTGTCAGAAGAAACATAGAGAAAATCTTCTGAGATGGTCAAGGAGGTTCTCGCTGTTAGAGGCAAGCAAGAGGACAAGAAGTCTAAATCCAAGTCATAGGAAAGTTGTAAGTCTCCTAGAAAGAAGTTAAAAGAGAAGTGCTGGAATTGTGGGTAGACTGGTCATATCCGAAAGGATTGCAAAGAGAAGAAGAAAAATAAGAGTTCTTCAGATTCTGGGTCCTCTCAGAATGATGATGGAGATGCCTTCTGAGCTGCTTTGGCAAGTCAGACATCTATTGATGTCTGGTTCAATATTCATGAAGAAGATGTTTATCATGATGCCATGTAAGACTTGGTACCATGTTTGGCAATGATGTATATTCATCACTTGGTGGTGGATGATCTTCATGTGACTGAAGATGCTAACATCTTGAGGATTCATAAGTCCTTGGTAGAGATGTTGTTTATGTTTTAACATGTTATGCTTGTTAGGTTGTTTTTTATTGTGTTGTGGTACACTCTTGAGATGCATTCAGAGTTGTGGAGTGATATGGAGGTGCTCATATGGAGCATGTTATCTCTTTGGATGAGATGTTTTAGATCATGGTTGTCATGTTTAAGTTTTTGATTCTGCAGTTGGAATTTTGACATTGATCTTGGTTATTTTTGTGTTTTGAGGACACTGCTCATTTGCTTGATACTTCATGATATTGTGGTTTTTCATTTGGAGTTTTGGCATGGGTTGATTAGTTAAAGGTACTCATGGATACATGGAAATATAGTATACCTTAGAGGTATGTATAGTTAGATGTTCTAGCACTTGTTGTAGGTGATTTTCCAGCTATGTTTGTGACAAATGTTGGTACATTCGGTTAACATTTTTGGATCGAGACTTTTGTATTCTTGGGAGACAGAGTTATGTTTTTCTATGAGATAGATTATATGGTTTTCTCAGTGGATAGCTTCTATGTGTGTCCAGTGGTAGTCGCATGGTAGAAGGTAGGTATGTCAATGAATGAGATGTGACTACTTTGCAGGTATCTCAATGATGCACACAGTAAATTCTATTTCCTGATGATTTATGATCGAGTGTTATATCAACATTGATGGGCTTTAGAGTCCATGTTTCTCAGGTATATCTGTAAGTGTTTGACAGTCCAATGAATTCCTCGTCAAGTGGGAGATTGTTGGAAATGTGCCTCGAATTAACTTGACTTGTGTTCAAAGTGATCAGAGTAACCTATCCCAATGGAACAGCTGTCAGTGCGACTCTTGTCGACGGACCGATGGAATCTTCTTCCCGTGATCGGTTAATGGTCGAGCAAATCAAGGTTGATCCAACGGTGGTCGCTAGGTCACGATGGGAAATTGCTTGTTAGAATATCCATCATGACCCAGTGACAAAGAAGAGTTTCATTCTGGGCAGTTAGTGAGGTCATGCTAAGGTGGCAGGGCAGGGACTCCAGAGCCAATCAGGAAGTGACAAGTGGCATAAGTGAGCGACCCAGGTGAGATAAGGGTCACGCAAATCAAGAAGATCCAATGACAGATTTGAGGAAGATCAACGGTGGAGTAAAATTCCAGGACTATCAACTGCTAATGCTATACCGAGGTTGTGAGGTGCCCGAAATGTTATCCCTCGCAACATGGCGACCAAGTGGTGGGACCCGATAGGAGTGCGGATAAGGCGAGTTAAAGGCCGAGCAGATAAGAGCTGATCGGACGATGATCACTGAAGATCTGACGGTGGTCACTAGGTTGCAATGGGAAACTGCTCGTTAGAATATCCATCGCGACCCAGTGACAAAGAAGAGCTTCATTCCAGGTGGTTAGTGAGGTCGTGCTAAGGTGGCAGGATAGGGACTCCAGAGCCAATAAGGGGGTGCCACATGGCAGAGCGTAGAAAGAGGAAAGGGGTATCATCTGAGATTGGGAGAACTAGTTGTTTTCTACACCAATATCCGATGAGGTCACCTTCGGCGATCGGGTTGACAAGATGGAAGCTATGTCGATGGCCCGATCAAATCGCTATGATGTCATCAGGAGATTGGGTCTACCTATTGAAGGCTATCCCGATAAGCCGATGGAGCTGATCTGTTTGGAGCCACATTAGTGGAGTCGCTGGTTCATCAGGAGATCGGAGCAATGCTTTTGTGGTCTTTCCGATGGCCGATGGAGTAGAGACTGACTACGGGTGTATGCTCAAACCCGAGTCCAAAAGATAAACACTTGGACATTGAAGATGGTCTTGCTGATGTATATGAATACAACCCGATCCAACTTCCTAGTGCATGTGGGATAATTGTTTTCTCATGAATACAGACCGACGCAAGCAGTTAGATGTCTATCCGATTGGTGCAAACTGACAGTTGAATGACCGACATGGAAGATGTAATTAGAGTAGCTAGATGTTGGTTAGGTGGATGGATGTTACTGAATGACAGACCGTTGGACTCCATAACGGTTATGCTTAACTGATATGTTGTAATGGATGGCTGATAAATATGTTGCCAGAGATGTAACTGAAAGGGTGAGAGAGGTTACCGTGTGATGTATGGTGTGGAGTCCTATTGGAATCTTGAGTGTTCTGCATAGGTGATGATTGTGATCCAAACATAGATTCTGAGAGAAAATGCCGGTGAAGATGATCTGTAACTTTATTGTAACCTTCTGTTAATTGTGAATAAAGTGATCTCTCTTTGGTGGTGGGTTTTTTACCCGTAAGGGTTTTTCCATGTAAATCCAGTGTTAACTCTTAGTTGTGTTTTCTATGTGATTAGTTTTTCATTACTTAATGTTCTGCAAAAGAATTTAAAGACATACTTTCTTGATTCCCCTTAGAATTGGTGTTAGGAGAGCGTTTTCCGGACTATGTTTTCCTTACAAAAATAAGTTATAAATTTAAAATTTATGTACTTGATTAAAAACATATAATTTATTTACATACGCAATAGTTTTTAAGGATATATATATATATATATATATATATATATATATATAAAATTTAAATATATGTATACCTTTTTAATCAATCCTTAAATATGGTCATAATCAACAGAAATCAAAGGAATGTCTTCAAAGGTTTTGTCCTCATTTTCCTCGTATGTGTCAAAAATATCTAGTGGCACCAATTTCCATTCACTAACATATCCAAGCTCTTGGTTCTTCCAATCAACATAGTTTTCCAAAATGCAATCAGAACAAAAACATGAATAATCTCTAGTGTACAATGTCCAAGGGTGATTATCTGTACTCATGACATAATGCAAAGATCTTGTCCTCTCCACGCTCTTGCATCCATGCATTGATCTTCTATCCACATCTACAAAATGTACATGTGTACACAAACATACAGATCAATTTTCTTTAAAACATTTGAACTAAGAACATTTAAAAAAAATTAAAATAAATATTTTAAAACACTAAAAGAGAATACATACCGGTTATCTCCCAAAACACTCTATATGGAATGGTCCTGTATGTTCTCGATGATGATTCACCGGGATAATTAGGTAGCACAAAGTGTTTCTTACACCATTCAACAACACCATGTGCATCATCTATACGATCCCCTGTATATATTATTAGATGCTTTCTTAGAGCACGTTTGATACAAGTTCATGCACCGTCATGTTCACCCTTTCCATGACCACTCTAAAAAAAACTCCGAACATGTGGTATTTTTTCATTTTGATGATATCTACATAGTGCATAAAATGGCCTTGAATATTTGAATTATGTCGCACATCCATCAGACCAAACAAAATGTTTAACTATTGTTATGCCTCTCTCTTTCAAATATTCAAAAAACTTCTTAAAGCAATGTTGTACAAAATGTGTGTCATGCTCCTTATCATCATTGATATAGAATTGGTACTTTTTCTTAATGAAATGATTTTCAAATTTACTATCAACACCATCCAAATCCATTTGTGCATGTCAGTAACATACATGCACCATAATAGTGTTTTGCTTTGAAAAGTAATACTCTCATTGAATCTCTTTTTGATGTGTAAAAGAGTAATTTTCTGTGAAGTCCACTACAGATATAATAGTTCCAAGTGATAAAGTGTCTCTTAATGTTTAAAATTGTTGTGCTTTCCACTTGGCAAAAAAACCATGGCATGTGTATGGCTTTATCAACTTACGAAATTTTTTCATAAATGTTCCAATAGGTATCTCATCTTCTACATAGTCTAACCTTGTAGATTCCTTTCCAAATTTTGTTTCAATTTTTTTGTACTTGTAACTCCTGTAATTTACCGTCTTCGTCATGTCATTATTTTCATCTCTCAAAGGAAATTTAGCCAACTCCCCACATATCCAACAAATTCCTTTTATACAATTTATTTGACCGGTTGCATTATCATCTGATTTATCACGTAAGATGGATGCTATGAATTGACTTGTTCATTTAGGAGGAGATTTTTCATAACCTTCACTATTTTCTCTAATCTTTTGAAACACATGATAGTATAGATCAAATTCATTGTGATAAGGACAACAACACATTTCAAAGACTTTTTTTACCTTCACATAATATGGCCTTAACCATTCAAACAGGGTTTGTACAATCTTTATATGAGGGTTTGTTTTAGTAAACAACACATACAATTCGTGTTTTGTTGTGTCTAACCAATTTTTTAAATGGAGATGATAACGATCAGAGCCAATCGTTTGCTTGATAACATCTCTAGTGTTTGATGAAGGATGAGTATTATCATTCGAAAAACTTGTCACCAAGTTCCTAATAACTTCTTCAATTCTCTCAAAACGAGGAGCTCTACACATAATTTCCCAATTCTCTTATGAGGTAGTATCATCCAAACTCTTTCTCCTTTTCACATATTTTGATATTGTTCTTCTACTAAAACCAAACTCAGATGACAGTGAAGAGATTTGTCTTTTTTGAGACAATCTTTCATTGACTAAAGATGTCAACATCAATCTTCTTGAAATGATCTTATCTATTGTTCTATATTTTTTACCAATGTTCACCAAACCTTTCTTAACATTATCAACAATAGATTTTTGTAGCTGAGAAGTTTTCCTCTTTTGACTTGTTGTATCTATACCCAACAATTTCAGTGGATCTATTAATCCTTTATGAGTAAGTACAATCGATAACAATTGAGCTTTCTCTAGTGTAGTATCAAGATTATTGAAATGAGACATTATTTCTTTTGCACTTTTATTCATTGACCTCCTTTTAGTATGTCTAGGTTCTTCACTGAGATGTTTCAACTCATTCACATCCATTTCAACTAAATGATCTAATTTTTTATAAGAAATATTTCTCTTCACCTGTTTCGCTAGATCCACAATATGCTCATCCATACTGGTGATAGGAGGTAAGGAGCCTCACCCCTCTCCTTCGACCTTCATTGGTTCAACTTGGGAAAGCTCCTCCCTATGTTCTTCAACTATATTGTGTTCTTCAACACGTTTGTTTGTCTCAACTCCCACTTGAGAACTCCCTTCTTTTCAAGCCCGTTCTGCACATAATTTAAGATGACAGAGAAAATTTTTAATGCAATGAAATTCCAAGTATAATTTGAAACCAAATTTTCAAGTCATAATAAGACCTAAATATTATGTAATAATAGGTGGACTATTATGTCATATTTAGGACCTATTATTGCATAATAGGTCCTAATATCACATGTAATAGGTCCTAATATCTGCATAATATAGGTCTTAAGGAGACTTTTGAGTATAATGTGAAATGTTTTTGCATACGTGATCATATTAAGTCATATAAATAGAGCCTATTATGACATAATAGGTTCTAAATTTATGTCATATTTAAGACCTATAATCACATAATAAGTCCTAATATCACATAATAGGTCTTATTAGTACTTAATATGACCACGTATGCAAAATCATTTCACATTATACTTGACTTAGCTTAAGACAGGTATATTATGTGATATTAGGACCTATCATGTGATTAAATAGGTATTAAATATGATATAAGCTAGAACCTATTCTGCCATAATAGGTCTTATTAATTATGACTTAATATGACCACATGCAAAACAATTTCACATTATACTTGACTCCTCTTAAGACCTATATTATGCAAATATTAGGACCTATTACATGTGATATTAGGACCTAAATTATGCGATAATAGGTCATTAATATCACATACATAATAGGCCTTAATATCTCATAATATAGGTCTTAAGGCCCAGACTCAAGTATATAATGTGAAATGTTTTTGCATACGTGGTCATGTATTAAGTCATAATAAGACCTATTATGTCATAATAGATATGTCATATTTAAGATAGGTATTATCGCATATAATAGGTCTTAATATCACATAATAGGTCTTAGTATCACATAATATAGGTTTTAAGGGGACTCAAGTATAATGTGGAATATTTTTGCATACACTTGAAAACAAAGTAGAAACAATGTTTGTTTGTTTGAAAGTGTTTGATTGTTTTGATCATGCAAGCACAAATCCTAGGGCTGGTTGGGACAATAGTTGTTGAATCTCACTTGGGGGGTTACCCCGAGCTACGTAATTCAGAGTGGATACCTAGGTGCTCAACCCCACTGGCTCCCCTCCATGACACTCACTTCTCTGGGGCAGACAAGCACCAGTCCCCATGAAAAATCCCCGTGGCGAACTTTGTTTCTCTACTAAGAACCATAAGAATGTGATCTGCTTCAGAGGTGCGACCTCTTGCGCCAACAACTAGAAGGTTTTTGGCTTTTAACACAAAAGGTGTCTAGTAAGGGCATCCATTCAGGTGGGCATAGATCTAGTGATTTAACATCGCTATGCCATTCTAGCACCCATTGCTTGCAACTTTCCTTACAGTCACTTTTATTTATAGTGGTTTGGAAGAGCTTGGCTTTAGCTTGTTACCACTTTGGGTTGTTCCCTCTCACCGAGCCTTAAGGGCTACGCGGGAGGCAGACCCCTTTCTAAGGATAAAACAAAAAGAGCCTATTGCTCAAGACATAAAAGACAATCTTGTTAATTTTAGAGCACCAATTGAAGTGTTTGCTAAACTATAAAGACACCTTGTTTCAAAATCTAAATTAAATTGTATATTTATGGACTTAAATTATAAATTATAAATGGGAAAGAGAGGGGTCCTAAGGATCTAAATTTCAAATTAAAACCATAATCTATTATAAATGGACTAAAGGGGGGAGAGAAAATGTCAATTACACAACAAGCAAGTTAATGGAATTTGAAATGCAAATACACATATTATTTCAAATTAAAACAAAATTATTTTTAATTGAAACAAGATTATTTTTAATCCTACCATTTCTAATTGATTTAATAAAAATAACATCATTTATAATTAATTAAGATAGTACTATTATATAAATTAAATTAATTAAATCAAATTAATATTATTTAAAATAATTTTCATAAAAAATATTTAACTAATACTAACAAATAAACACAATTTTCGGTACGTAATACATATAAAATTAAATAAAAATAAAAATTAAAATACATACTTGCATCATGATATCTTCACTTTCTTTGTTCTCGATATCTTTGTTTCGTTTCGGGTGAAGAATTCTTTGAAGTCTTATTTTCCCTTCTCTTCTTGTTCCCCATGCTTTTAAAATAACCTTCAATTATCTTCAAATTTTTGCCCTCAAAATAACTTTCAAATGTCTTCTTTCATCCAAAAAAGTGAATTGTTTTGATCATTTGTGTGTAAAAAAATGAAAAAAAAAAAGTATATTTATACGACATACTAAATTGTTAAAAAAAATAGAAATTTGGGTCGGCTTGGGTTCGAACAAATGCCGACCATTACGAAAGGTAGGGCTCATTCGAACCAAGCGGTTACATGAAAGTTCGCGCCATTATTTTGCCCAGGGGGTTCGATCAAACCCCCCTTTACTCGAACTCATGTTCGTTCGAACTGCCTTTTTTTTTAGATCTCTCCTCAAATTCTGAGAAATTTTGGGCTTTAAACCATTGGTTCAAGGCTCAAATGAAAGAATCTTGATAACCCCAAAATATAAGATGGTAGTGCTTGGAGCAATCTTTCCAACGAGTATAATTTTATTACATTGTGAATTTATTATGTTCTTGTTTTTTTAATTTTATAAAATATTGGTTTTTCATTGAACATGAACTTCTTTGTTCAACACATTGGGAAAAATAGGAAACTAATTTAAAAAAATTCTGAAAAAATATCTATGCCCCAGGTATTAATGTCTTCTTTCTAACAAAAATAAAATTGAATTTCAATATATATAGAACAAGTTATGTGTTCAAACCTAAACCTATGTCTGAATTATAACTAGTTGGACTTCAAAACTTAATAAAATGAAAAATATTCAACATATCACTATCAAACCAACAACAAGCCCTAGATATTGATGTTACAAACCAAAATTTGAAAGAATTGAGTTTTTATCATTTATAGAAAAAAAATTATGTGTTTCGAGAGGCACATCACTCTTAAAAAATGTAGTTTGTTGTAAAAAACTACTTTTCGAGGGAGATGGAAACATTTAAAAAAAAATATTCAATTTTTTTTTTAAAACCAATATTTAGAATATAGAGACAAAATGCTACAAATAACTAATTTACTTAATCTTAAAATTATTAATAGTTTAAAAGTTATAGTTGTCAGAAGTTGAAGATTATTTTAAAAAATTTCATCTCAGTGTCAAAAGTGGCAAAAAAGTGGGAACCATTATCGTGAATTCACCCACATATATATATGTGTGTGTGTGTGTGTGTGTGTGTGTGTGTGTGTGTGTGTGTGTGTGTGTGTGTGTGTGTGTGTGCATATATATACATACATGTGTGTTTGTATATATCTTCGTGTGTGTATATACATACATACGTATAAATATACATACATAGATACATATATAAATACACACATGTGTATATATGTATGTAAATATATGTATATGTATATACATATGTGTACATGTATATACATATAAGTACATATATTTAAATTATTGTATTGTTACCCAATTTTTCCTATAGCTCAATTAGGTAGAGCTTTATGATTTTCAAATAGAAAGAAAGGTATATTTTATCTCTGCTACATTATATCCACGTGCATAAGGAAATCTGAAAGCCATTATACCATATTACATGAGGAAAATGCATGTAAAATGGGAAAGATTCATACAAGTATTTATGAAAAAGATGATCTTTATCGATAATTAAATGTACATTGTTATACACAAGCTGTGAGACTAACTTATTCAATGTAGTGAACAAAAGAATGACATATACATTGATAGGTAAATAAAATAAAATGTACATATAAGGAGAGAGACCAGTAATTGCCTGAATGACTAGTTTGGTGTGTTGCTTTTCTCTGTGTCTTGCCTCTAGCTACTTGTATCCTCCTCAGCTCCAGATTGCTCCTAGTCCCTGCATCTGAGTGGTAAAAAATGATGTTAGAGTAATGAAAGATCTCTAACATTATGTGTACATTACACTTATGCATGTATAAATTGATCTAATGCCATCAAGAAACCAATGTACACTTTAGGTGTCCAGGAAAACAACTAGGTCATCATACACATCTTAGATATGCATTTATTTCTCTAGCATGTTTGCTTCATGTGCAGGTATAGGTGAAATTCTTGTCACTATTCTATTTTCATCTAATTACAACATGTGGAGTGAAATGGGCTTCCACAAGGGTTGAGCCCAGCATGCTGCTAGTGATAAGTACAAGTCCCTTGACAAAGATATAGAAGTCTTTGTCTGTCTCCCATGATGATAACAATAAAAGATTGTCTATCCTTTATGGAAATAGGTTGATAGGGATATGCAATACCAACCTTCTATCAAGAGGGAGGGACACCCATTTACAAAGACCATCATTCAAGAGAGATAAAGAAAGTTTGAATCTTTGTTATAAAGGAAAAAAAATCATTTAATGTGCCAACAGTTTTGTTCCAAGGTCACAATGAAGGATATGATACCACTAAAGGGTTCAAAAATCACTATGTTTTTGAGAATAATAATGTATTATGACAATGAATAGCATGACAGAGTAATCAATGTATGGTTTCAAGAAAACCAGTCATAAGGGTGCAAAACAATGAAACATCATCATAATCAAAGATGGTTTAGAGAAAGTTTTGTGACAACAAAGGCATTTGAGATGCATAGTCAAAAGCATGGTAGTCATAAGGGAGACTCTATTAGAGCATGTCTCTTCACAAAGCAATCATCATAGTAAGCCTAGTAGGAGTCCTTCCAAGTACATAGTAGCCTCACAAGATATGATGAAGTGAAAATCATAAATGATTACCATGAAGGTCATTAAAAGATAGTGGACTTGTTGCCACAATAACAACATCATGGAGGCATGTGAGAAGTCCAAAGCATGGGTATAGAGAAGTAATTATCATCAAATAAAGGTATTAGTGAAGATTGTTTTTGTTAAAAATTTGATGATAGATATTTAAGTGCAAAAGTAAAACCAATACGATGACATAGTCACAAAGGCATCATCAATGTTTACCAAAAGGGTAGAGATCACTATTATGGCAAGCTACAGATATTTTAACATCTTCAGTAAATATATTCAATGAGAAATCTCATAGACAAAAGTTGTATTGGCAAAGAATAATGAATGAAAATGGTTTTAACCCTTAATGGGGGTTTATTTGTCAAGATTTTATATTGTCAACATATGCCAAAGCTAAGGATAGTATGTTAGTTGTCCATATGGATATCATATAAAGAAGTAAAATACAAAGCATACCAAATAAGGCATACATGAATAACAGTAAATCTTGATAGAGAGTACAATGATTTCTTCATTATAAAAATATAGTGTTTCATTGTCAAAATGTATAGGTCTAATATAAGAAAAAATCAACTTACTGATAACCCATTGAAGGAGATTTACCAAAAGGGGGTCAACCCATTGTCATGGTCATAAAATATGCCAAAAGATAGAGATTGATGACTTACAATAGTACTTACAAAGAACTGTAGACCAAGGTCATTATTGATATTCAAAACAAAGGGTTTAATGTAAGCAAAATGAAAAGCTTTGAAGATAATCCAATCAATGAAAGCTTGACAACAATTTCACAGCATCATGTATAGTGGAAAAGTCATAGATATGCATGCCAACAATAGGGCAGTCACAAGCTTGAGAAAATTTAAAGATAATGACGTGTACAAAGCCCTTAGCCAGTTAGCAGCAAAAGAAAGATACAATGAGCAAAATTAGCAGATTATAGAACAATTCACAATCACAAACGGTTTTGTAGTCATCAAAATCAGTCCTTTAGAGACTGAACAAAATATGTCATGAGTTCAAATACATTACAAGATTACATAAATGTAGTCATATTTTCATGAGTCTAAGCCCTAGAGCAGTCCCAGTATAGGAGCTCAAAAGACTAATCATAGTTGTTAGGTCTGTAGTAAAAGATCAAAACAGTGACTTATTCATTGTTAAAGAAGAGATAAAGACAATATATAATAGAAAATGGTAGTTCCTTTATGAAGGGTGCAATCTTCAAAGCATCAAAATGACATATTGGTACCATGAAATGAGTTAAGCTATAGAGACAAGTAAAATGGTAATGAACAGAGATACAATATTGTTGCAGCCTATAGAAAGCAGAGCTTACCATGGCGGCTTTAGTGCATGCAAGGCCTGTAAAATCTTATAAAATTTTCCAGAAACCCTCTTATGGCAGCAACTTAGCTTATTCATGAAGCTTCGTGGCATAATGAAGTCTGAATAATGTGTTATCTTAGGGTTTTTAACCCTAAGCTGCCGATAGACATAAGACATCTTTTCCTTTGTTTTTAAAAAATTGCAATGTCACTAATGCTTCTCATGGGCTAAGACTTGCAAGTCTTATGCCTTGTGATGGTATTTCCTTATGTATGCCACAGTAGGGTCTTTATGACCTTTTTTTTTGCTTTGACCCTTGATGGTCAAACTACTTGTAATTTTGCATTTGTTTGATATGTAAAGCATTTTGATAAGCAATGTTTTATAAATCACTAAGTCAAATTTGCTATTTTAAATGCAAAAGATAGAGTGTTATGCTTTGCAAATACATTTATGTATTTTGTTGAGTATTGATGTGTTCTCCAAGTATCTAGGGAAGGTTATTTGCAGTTTGCAAACACTTGGAGGAGATATAGGAGTCGTGTTTGGTCTTTAATAGAATTGGAGAGCATCTTGGAGTTTGTTTTGCATGCCTTCATGATGGACTTTAATTCAAGTTTGACTTTTTCACCTATTTGGGGCACATTTGGAGGAGATCTAGTTGTTAGATTTTAGGATTTTTGGAGGCATTCCACCCAAAGCAGTTTTCAATTCCTATTTTTATGCAACTACCTTGGAGTTTATGCATTTAGTCACTTAGTGGACTCATTGGTAAGTTAGTTCTTATTATGCATTTTTTGGACTTAGTGATTTTTCCAGATTTTGACAGTTCTAGCATACTTTGTAGCTCATTTTTTGAGATGAATATTAGTGAAACCCTTGGATTTCAGTAATTGAAGTATTTTTCCTTCTTACTCTACCGTGTTCATCTATTTGATCGATCAAGTTACTAGTGAAATCTTGTTTGTTTCCTTGTAGTTTTGTCTAATTCTAAGCACCTACTACAGAAAAGTGAATGCAAGTTATTTTTAGCTATGAAGTTTTCTTCCTTCTAAGAATCTAGCATTAGGACCTCTTTATAAATTATTTGTGCAAGGATATAAAAAAGTAGGTTGTGCAAGTCTAATTTAGTAATTGCAAACAAGTGTTTTAGCTTCTGAGTTTCATTATACTTTTAATTTTTTTTTATCACCTTTATTTTTAGATTGTCATTTTCCAATTTATATTTTCTCATTTCCTTTTCCCTGACAAAGAAATAGAGTTAAGTATTTTTAGGTGATAATCAGTTAGGACTTAGCCTTATCTAGAGATTCACTCCAACTTTTTAGGTAACCCACAACCTAGGAGTGTTTCTATGTTTCTCCAAAGTAACAAGTTTCTGCAACTTGGTGAGGGTGCAACTTTTGGAGATAACGGTTTTTGGCACACCCGGTGGGAATGTTGATTTATTTTAGTTCATAGAAGGACACCTTTATGACTATTGGTGTGTGTAGCAGTAGTTTTAGTCTTGAGGAGCCATTTTTTCTTAGCACACCTGGCGACTTTGACTCTAGCAAAGAAAACCGGTTTTTTTTAATTTTTATGAGAAGAGTACAAACAAGAAGTAATCCTATCCCTTACGAATATTTGTAAATATCACCACCTAGAAGGAGTGGAATAAATGTAAAAAAACTCCTTTTCAGTCAAAAAGAGTTAAGTCAACACGGCCTAGTTTCAAACCAATAGTAGCAAGAGGTCCTACTATGTCTTCAGTTTTTGTACCTATAGACACTAAAAAATAATTATTTTAATTATTTTTAATTCGTCACATAATTAATTAATTAATTATGTTAATTAAAATTCTTCTCAATATTAATTAAATATAATTAATATTGTCACTATAGCATATGATTGATTTATTTAATAAATCAATCCCTTTCTTTATTCTTCTACAAAATCAAATCCTCACAAATCTTCCTCTTAGCTTCAATTAATTAGTTAACCTACATGATTCCTACAAATCATCTTCTTAATTCATCATTAACCTAATAAATTCTTCTAGAAACTCCCTAAACTCACTTAACATTATTCTTCTAATTTTTTATTCCCTCAACTCATTCTCTCTCCTAGTTAAATTCTCCTACAAATATAAATCCCACCTAACATTTCCTCTAATCCCCCTCCTAATGAGTTGTTAATGGCTAATCATCATGATTAGCCACACAGTCAACTCTTTGTCTTTTCATCCAGCCACTAGCTTTAAATGCTCTTTTTCTAGATGAATGTAAGATTTTTGAAATCTCACATTCCTCTACGCATTTCCCTCTCTCAAGGAATTTTTAATTCCTTTTTATTCTTCTAATCCCCATAATATCTGTTTTTGGAGAATTTTTAATTCCTCCAATGCATCTTGTAGAGTGTGGAGATATGAAATGCCTTTAAGACATATTTCTTGGTCTCCACACCCTCTCTTGGACCTTGTGTGAGCTCACAAGTAAATATTAGCCCTTCATCTCAAATTTATCTTAGCCATCCATTTTCCTCTCCTCTTCCTATAAAATTAGGGCTCCATCCCTTCATTCTTAACATCTTGAAATCCAGTAAGTTTATGCTGCCCTTTTGAGCCCAGGAAATCATCTTGGCAACTTGATTATCTCATCCTTATCATTTTTTAAATCCATTCCATTTGTGCACAACATTGGAGAGCCATCCACATCTAGCAATCAAAGGAGCACATCAAGTGGAGCATTATCAAGAGGCGCCTTCACTTCATCAAGCTCAATCCGAAGGAGAAGGTAAAATAGCAAGGTGAAATGGTCTTTTAATGATATTTTAGCATTCTATATGTTTATTTCATTATGTTTTGATCATTTGACCTTCAAATTTGTTTTTACCTCTTCATTTTGGCACTCCCGGTGGGACCCACGTCCCTAGAAACTAATGTTGTCGTGTTTTTAGGTTTTTGTGAGTTGTGAGACGCAAGTTCCAGAATAGTGTGACTGCAGAAAAAAAATATTATATATATATATATATATATATATATATATATATATATATATATATATATATATATATCTTTTTCGTATGTTCCAGAATAGTGTGACTGTAGAAAATTTATATATATATATATATATATATATATATATATATATATCTTTTTTGTATGTTCCAGAATCGCGGCTCTGCATTTCTGCGCGATAGCTCCACCTTATTTTGTTCTGTTTCTATTTTTATTTTATTTTTTTATGTTTTCGTTTCTGTTGCAGCACGGTAGCTCTGTTATCTAATTTGTTATTTGATTTGTTGTCTGCTCTGTTTTAGTATAATCTGTGTGAAAGTAGGAGAGTATGCTCTTGTCTATATAGACAATCAGAAATCTAGACCTTTCACTTTTCTATTCTGTTTAGCACGACTGTATGCTCTGATCGTAGGAAAGTGTGAAAATAGGAGAGTATGCTCTTGTCTATCTAGACAATCAGAAATCCGGACCTTTGACACTTTTCTATCTGTGTAGTGCTACTGTCTGCTCTATTAATCTGTTTGAAAATTTTTAGGCGCTAACTGTAGTCTGCATTTAATTTATTTATTTCCTATTATCTGCTCTGTTTAAATATAATTTGTCCGCCTACAGGAAAGTGTGAAAGTAGGAGAGTATGCTCTTATCTATCTAGACAATTAGAAATCCGGACCTTTGACATTTTTATTTTATTCTGTTTAGTGCAACTGTTTGCTTTGTTAAATCTAGGGTTTCTGTTCTGTTAAATTTAGGGTTTGCCTTATCTCAAAAATCCACTCTTTGAAGCCCAAAATCCCATATTCCTCTATTTTTAGGGTTTGCCATAACTTTTTCCCCTTTTATCCAATCACCTCCAATTTTTTTCCATATTATCCATCTCCAACTTTTGCTTCTTTGTCCCTCTTGGACAAATTTTCCCATTCCTTCATCTTTCCTCCAAAATCCTCATTTTATGCTTGCTCATCCCTTGGAAAGTGACAAAAACCTAGTCAAACCCCATTTACCCATCAAAACTTCCTTCAAATCCACATTTGTCATTAGTAAAAAAGTTTTTATTCATGTTTTTCTATTCATTCCCAAAAAATTAAAAAAATTAATATTTTTGTCATTTTGTTGCCTTTTGCAGGACGCTTGTTGAAGACTCTATTTTTCAAACTACTAATCAAATTTTTTTGTAGGACGCTTTTTGAAGACTCTATTTTTCAAACTACTAATCAAGTTGTTTTGTAGGACGTTTTTTGAAGACTCTATTTTTCAAACTTCTAATCAAGTGGTTTTGCAGGTTGCCTAGCTGATTCAACCAAATATTGTGCATTTATTTAAATTAGGCACCTAGATATTAATTAAAATGGAATGAATCATTGTCTTATGTGTCTTTAAGAAAAGCATAAAGGTAGGAAAGTATTCTCTCATCTTACTAGATGATCAGAAATCCAGACCCTTCAACCTTTTCTTGTTTGATTGTGTGTTTACCTCTAGTGGGCCTGCCCTCCCAACTTGCTCTTTTAGAAGGTAAGAGGGGAACGACCCAAGTGAGTACACCCGTACCTGGGGTTCCCAACTCACTATAATAAATAGGCCATTGACTACGAAAGGGTTAATGGTTGGGGCTATATGAGAGTTCACTCTCACATTGGGTGCTTAGTAGGATCCTAGAGATCTCAATCATGCTTCCGGGACTATTAAGTTCTTGGTGCTTCATTGGGCTATAGGCCTCAATTGCGGTTGCGCAACTTTGAAGGGTAGCTCCTAATGGGAAGACTTACTAAACACTTTGTTCATAGTGGTCAAAAACCTTCTAGTCATTGGTGCAGGAGGCCGGACCTCCAAAGCGGCCCATATTCTTATGACCCTTAGTAGAGACACAAAGTTCGCCATGAGGAGTTTTCATAGGAATTGATGCTTGGCTGCCCCAAGAAGTGAGTGCCGTGGAGGGGAACCAGTGGGGTCAAGCATCTAAGTGTCTACTCTGGGTAAGCGTAGATGGGAAACCAATTGGGATCCAATGACTATTGTCCTTGCTAGCCTTAAGAATGTTGTATATGAGGACGAGTGTCTTTAAGATAATATGCATTTAATCATTGTGTTTGTTTTGTTTGATACATACTTGCCAAGAGTAGACTAAAAACACATCACTATCCCCAAACACTTTGTAAAAATATTTGTCAAGACACAAACAAATTGTCCAAGTCATTACCCACACCGAGTCCAAAATTGCGTCAAAACTCTGTCCGTCCCATTTTTCATAAGCCTAAAAGAGAAGCTAAGAGTTTATCCTCTACGTCAACATTCAAGTTTGTCCTTTGAAACACCTACTATCGTCCAAATCAGAGTGGTCATATCCCTTCATACAACTTGCCATTTAAATAGATCCTTCATGTTCATGCCAAAGACAACCTAGTCATCAAGTTTTCTTCTAAACCATCACTACCATACCTTCTTCATCAATCATCCTCAAATTTCTTAAGTCCTTTCATTACAAATTTCTTAAGTCCTTTCATCCTCAAATTTCTTAAATCCTTTCATCACAAATTTCTTAAATCCTTTCTTTCATCACAAATTTCTTAAATCCTTTCATCCTCAAATTTCTTAAATCCTTTCATCACACAAATTTCTTAAATCCTTTCATCCTCAAATTTCTTAAGTCCTTTCATCACAAATTTCTTAAGTCCTTTCATCCTCAAATTTCTTAAATCCTTTCATCACAAATTTCTTAAATCCTTTCTTTCATCACAAATTTCTTAAATCCTTTCATCCTCAAATTTCTTAAATTCTTTCATCCTCAAATTTCTTAAGTCCTTTCATCACAAATTTCTTAAGTCTTTTCATCCTCAAATTTCTTAAATCCTTTCATCACAAATTTCTCAAATCCTTTCTTTCATCACAAATTTCTCAAATCCTTTCTTTCATCACAAATTTCTCAAGTTCTTTCATCCTCAAATTTCTTAAATCCTTTCATCACACAAATTTCTTAAATCCTTTCATCACACAAACTTCTTAAATCCTTTCATCCTCAAATTTCTTAAGTCTTTTCATCACAAATTTCTCAAGTCCTTTCATCCTCAAATTTCTCAAATCCTTTCATCACACAAATTTCTTAAATCCTTTCATCCTCAAATTTCTTAAGTCCTTTCATCCTCCAAATTTCTTAAATCCTTTCATCCTCAAATTTCTTAAGTCCTTTCATCCTCAAATTTCTTAAGTCCTTTCATCACAAATTTCTAAAATCCTTCCATCACAAATTTTCTAAGTCATTTCATCACAATTTTCCTAAGTCTTTTCATCACAAATATCGTGTATGGTCGCAACTCGATCCCAAAAGAAAAAGATGGCTGATCAACAATATGGCATGCCAGACATTGGTGTCCTATATGAAGATCCCACACAAGATCATACACAAAGTGGGCAACCAAGCGATCAAGATCAAAGCCAAAATCTTGACATGGTTAACCAAGATGAACTTTGTCCGGAAGTGCAAACTTTCTTGGTAGATTCTTACAACCAAAAGATGATGGAAAAGTTTATTAAACACAATCCTACTGCACTTCTGAAAACTCTTCTTGAACATGGAGCTCAACTTCCACCTCAATTTAATAGATCCACTCGCGTCCAACAACCACAAGGAGACCTCGCTCCCACACAAAGTGCTGCACCTACTATTCAAACTCAATCAATTGCAGCCCCATCAATCATCCAAGCCCAATCAATGCCACCCGCGACACCTCCCACCACGGTCTCCATCTCGCCTTCTTCCTCCTTACCATCCATACCACTATCAAATCCAATCTCATCCATTCTCCAACAAACTTCTATACTGCCTCCTTCTATTCAACCACATATTTCTATTCCACAAACTTCCCTTTCTCCCAACAATGTCGCAAATTTTATCCGGACCGCATTCAATCCTGGCACAATAGTTGGCAGACCACAACAACTATCACACAAACTCCAGCGACATCGGTCATCACATCCCACATTCCCACCTCCTCATCATATCAATATATTGGTGGTGGTGCACCTTCTTTGGTTCATCCAATTCTTGGGGCAAATACAATCCATCAATATCAAAGTCCACAACAAGACTTCATCAAGGAAATTCAAGACATGAAGAATATCATCAAAAACATGAAAGAAAAGACTAATAAAAGGAAATCTTACTCATTCGAAGAGTTTTGTCCTTGTCCTTACGACCCATCTATATCAGTTGCACTATATCCCCCGAGATTTGGGATCCCTAAATTCACCGAGTATGAAGGCAAAGGAGACCCCCGCGACCATGTCCGAGAATTCCACATCTTATGCCAAGAAGTCTCCTATAGTGACCTTTATCTTCATAGACTCTTTCTCAAGAGTCTCACAGGAGAAACCCTGTCATGGTTCTCATCTTTACCACGAGGTTCCATTGTCTCTTTTCTAGACTTGGCAGAAAAATTTGTGGCCCACTATGCATACAACATGGGTAATGATGTTTCTATGATGGACCTATATAATACAAAACAAAGGCCTGGAGAAACCTTCGCCAATTTCCTACAAAGATGGTGACATCTTATCAAAAAATTCTAGTGGGACATGCCAGAACAACATCAAATTGAACTATTTCAAAAGAACTTGGTGCCTGAACTTTCAAGACCTTTAATATCTCAATGTATCAAATCCTTCCAAAAATTGACCGATAAGGGCCTCGCCCTTGAACGTGTCTTGTTGGAGGAAGGAACCTTGAAACATTACCAGAAGTCATCACAAAGTTCTTCCTCTTATCATAACGACAAGCCAAAATTATAGGCTAAAAATAAAAACGTGGTCAATGATGGTGTAACTAATGCAAAGCGGGTCCAAACCGTGGCCGCTCCCCCAAAATTCACCACCAATATTCATCAATTCAACAATCAAAACAATTAAAATCAATCTCAAAAACCTCACAACAATGTCTCAATCCAGGGTTGACCACCCCGATCGAATAACAGGACTCCAAGAGATTTCACTCCTCTTGCTGAGCCTATTGAAGTGGTGTTTCAAAAACTTGTCCAAGCAGGTATAGTGTTTTTTCCAATCACTCGCCCGTTTGATCCCAATCAACCTAAACCAAGATGGTATAATGAAAATGAGTATTGTGAATACCATCGTATCAAGGGACATGATACACGAAAGTGTATGAAACTGAAGATCTACATACAAGATCTCATTGATAGAGGTGAGATTGAGGTAGCAAATGCAAAACCTGGTAATAACAATGACAAACTCAAAATGTACCAGGAACCCTTCCCAAAGCATGATAAAGGAAAAGACTCATCATTTAACGCAATGGGTTATGACTATGCTAATCATGTAACCGGTTTTGATTTTTTAGTAAGTCGCATTGAACTTGCAAACAATCATGTCAATGTCATAACCATCCAAGAAGTTAATCCTCCTTCTTCCCAAAGCAGACCAAATCTGGCTAGAATAGTCATTCAAGGTGCCATGCCTTCCACCTCCCATTTCTAGAATGACTGCAATGCAACTACACACCGAGGAAGAGTCACCATCCAAGGATTTCCTCCCCCACCAAACCCCCCACCCATGTCTTCCACCCGCCGATATGACCTCCTTGATCAACTTGGGAAGACACCCGCGTAGATCTCCATTTTGGAACTTCTCAAGACTTCTCCGGTCCATAAAGAAAATTTGGAACAAGCCCTTCTCCAATCACGCGTTCCTGATAACATCAACGCCACCCAATTTCAAACCCTCATTGGAAACCTTGCTACCCAGTAGCACATTGTATTTAACTCCAAAGATGCTCCCACAGATGAGGACCATAACAAACCTTTGCACATCGAAGCTCTCATCCACAAGCACAAGGTCAAACGTATCCTAATAGATGGTGGATCCGGGCTTAATCTGTGCACATACAAATTAATAAAACAATTGAGACTTTCTGAGGATCTGATAGACACATCAGGAAGGATCACAATAAAGGCATATGATGATGCATATAGAATTTCAAAGGGCGTGATCACCTTACCTCTTCAAGTGGGCCCCATTACAATTGAAACCCCTTGCCAAGTACTTGATCTTGATCTCCCCTACAACATTCTCCTTGGGAGGCCATGGACTCATTCCTTGCAAGCCGTACCCTCCACCTATCACCAATGCATCAAATTCTCCTATAATGGAAAAGTGATCACTGTCAAAGGTGATCCCCAACCTTTTCAATATTGCAAACTATTAGAGGGGAAGCATCCATATCATTGCCCACTAAATAGACCTTCGCCAATGCCTCCATTTGACACATCAAATGTTGCCTCCACATCATCCCAACCAAATAATCAAATCAAGATCTTGGACAATGGCTATGGAGAATACAAATTGGAGGACATCTTATTAATAGGCAACCTCCCTCTCTCTCCTAAGTCATTTGGCAAACCAAAAGAGCTGAAAAAGGACCCGAAAATAGTCATGCAATGCCAAAACACCATCTTCTAGCAATGGGGCCCACTTGATAATGAGAACCTTGAAGCAGATATCTCTTCATGGTTGTACCGGGAAGAGGATGATGATCCAACAAGAATATCCAAAGAAATGTACCCAAAAGCATTTGCCATAGTTGAAAAAATGGGTTACAAAGGACACAGTCTGGGACCAGAGGAGAAAGGAAGAAAAGCACCCATAAATCCTATCTCCTACAGATACAACAGAGGCTTGGGGTACACCCCGGTGCCTAAGATTACTATCGCCGGTGCCCCTTCTAGTCTTTCTTCGGATATCAAAAGTGCTGACGAAGAGTAATCCCACAAAATGCCTTATGAATACAAGAAAGATACCTTATTCGACACTTACATCAATACCATCACCCCCGTAACCCCTCCCACTTCACATGAGCTACATCTTGTCCATCCTGAACTCATTGACTGGGGCCAAGGAGACAAACCCACTTTCGATATCTGTACCGACGATAATGCTCTCATTGCTCTCCTAACAACATAAAATATGGAAGATTGTAATAGAATTGAGGGTATTCAACTACACGAAAAGGGATACTTTGGTAGTCAAGTCAATGCCCTTATCCACAAAAAAGATAATAAAAGAAAAAGATATGATTTCCTAGGTGAAAACCTCCCTGAGGCGCCTTTGGATGAACAAGAAATAAAAACAAAGGGCGTATATGAAAGTGAAAACCTGGAAAAGGCACTTGACGATGAGGGATTTGACCTCCCTACCATTGGTTACCTTCCACAGGACAAATCAAATTTGTTGATAGAAGAAACAGATAGCATCAACATGGGCACCGAAGTCATTCTGAAAAATGTGCTCATTGCCAAATCCCTCACCGAAATCGAGAAACAAGACTTCCGCAATTTCCTTACAGAGGTTAAAATCAATTTTGCATGGTCCTATTCCGATATGCCAGGGTTGGATCCTGCCTTGGTGATTCACAATCTCATCGTCCACCCAGATGCAAAACCTGTAAAACAAAAACTCCGCAAAATGCACCTGCATATTGCTCTCTTGGTCAAGGCAGAACTTCAAAAGTTGTTAGACGTAGAATTTATCAAACCCATAGACTACGCTGAATGGGTCTCCAACATTGTACCTGCCGGCAAACCTGTTGGGGGCATCTGCATCTGCACAGATTTCTGAGATCTAAATATAGCTTGTCCTAAAGACAATTTCCTGCTCCCAAACATAGATATGATTGTGGATCTTACAGCAGGAAATGAAATGCTATCGCTAATGGATGGGTTTTATGGATACAACCAAATCAAGATAGTAGATGAGGATCAACATAAAACCACATTCACAACACCATGGGGTACTTTCTGTTACCAGGTCATGCCTTTTGGCCTTAAAAATGCTGGAGCTACATATCAACAAGCAATGACAACAATTTTTCATGATCTCTTGCACAAAATTATGGAGGACTACGTGGATGATCTGCTAGGTAAATCCAAGACAAGACAAGAACACATCCCTATTCTAAAATAGATCTTCGAGAGATTGGAAAAATACAAGCTGCGCCTAAATCCCAAAAAGTGTGTGTTTGGCATCACATCGGGAAAACTACTAGGATTCATTGTTTCCCGCAGAGGCATCGAGGTTGATCCCACAAAGGTAAAAGCTATTATGGAAATGCCTCCGCCAAAAACTCTCAGACAACCACGCAGTCTCCAGGGAAAACTCCAGTCTGTTAGGCGTTTCATTTCACAGCTAGCCGACAAGTGCCATCCATTTGCACACCTGTTACGTAAAGACACAAAATTCAAATGGGGTTGCCTCTATCAAAAGGCCTTTAAAAAATTAAAAGGATATCTAGCATCACGTCCAGTTTTGGTGCCACCTACCCCTGGAAAACCCCTCATTTTGTACATATGTGCTACTACAGTGGCATTGGGGGCATTACTGGCGCAAACAGATGATCAAGGGAAGGAACACGCCATTTACTACATGAATCAGACGTTGGTAGGATATGAACTCAACTACACCCCCATTGAAAGAGCATGTTTGGCATTAGTATTCAGCACACAGAAACTACGACACTATATGCTAAACAACAAGACAAAATTAATTGCTAAAATTGATCCACTTAAATATCTCATGTCAAAAGCTGCTCTCACTGGCAGAACGACTAAATGGGTCATGCTCCTAAGTGAGTTTGACATCGAATATGTGGACAGAAAGGCAATCAAGGGACAAGTTAATTGCAGATCAGTTGGTTGAAGCTCCACTTCTAGGTGGTCACCCTGTTCTCACAGGATTACTAGATGAGTTCATTATGACTGTTACCACATCCTCCACATGGCAATTGTATTTTGATGTCTCCTACACTCAAAATGGATTGGGGGCAGGAATATTATTGGTCACACCTCAAGGAGATGGCATCCCCAAATCATACAAGATAGCCTTTGCATGTACCAACAACATAGCAGAATACAAGGCCCTCATCACAGGTTTACGCTTGGCTATCCACTGGAAAATAAAGGAGTTACAGGTTTATGGTGATTCTCAGCTCATTATAAAACAAGTCAATGATGAATACCAGACAAAAGATGATAAACTCCTTCCCTACCGTACCATGGTTGAAGATCTTAAACAACATTTCACGGCAATCAAGTTTGATCAAATCCCACGAACAAACAACAGGGCTGCAGATGCAATGGCCACCATTGGCTCCCTCCTTCAAATGCCAACACACAGTTAGAAGTGTGAGTTCTTGGTCAAGCAATTGTTTATACCGGCATATGACCTACCAGAATCTGAAATGGTGTGTGTTCTCATTGGTCCAGAGTCCCTTTGGTACCAAGAAACTTTCGCTTTCCTCAAAGACAACACCATTCCCCCACATCTCACCAAAACCTAACAACAAACTTTCATTTGCCGATGTGCCCGTTACACCATCCTTGCAGACACCTTGTTCAGAAGGCATTTTGATGGTTCCCTCCTAAGGTGTTTAGATAAACAAGAAGTCGAATGGGCATTACGTGAAGTACATGAGGGCATATGTGGGGCACACTCAAGTGGACTCACATTGGCTAAAAAACTTTTGAGAATAGGATACTATTGGCCTAAAATGGAAGAAGATGCATACAACTATGTGAAGAAATGCATCCCTTGCTAGCAGCATGGTGACAAGATTCATGCACCATTACAAGAATTGCAGCCATTCACTACACCATGGCCCTTCTCATAGTGGGGGCTCGATCTCATTGGGAAAATCCACCCTTCATCTTCCAATGGACATAAATTCATTATCACCACCACTGAATACTTCACCAAGTGGGTAGAGGCTATCCCTCTTACTTTCACCACCAAATTCATCTTGAACTATCTAATTTGCCGATATGGCATCCCAAAAGTTATCATCACAGATAATGGTAAACAATTTAAAAACCAGGATGTCAAAGAACTCTGCCAAAAATTCAACATCCAACACCGCTTCTCCACTCCATATTATCCCCAAGGCAATGGCCAAGCTGAGGCTTCTAATAAAACCCTAATAAAAATCCTCAAAAAGATAGTCAATGAAGCGGGCCGTGATTGACACCTCCAAATCCATCCTACATTGTGGGCCTACTGCACCTCCATCCGCACCCCCACAAGTGCCACTCCTTATTCCCTAGTATTTGGTTCCGAAGCTATCCCTCCCCTTGAGATCGAGATCCCCTCTCTAAGGGTATCGCTGCAAAACATCCTACTAGAGGAAGAATACAGAATTGCCCGCTTACAAGAGCTAGAATTGTTAGATGAAAGGCACCTCAAGGCCTTGAATCATCTCCGGGTATATCAAAACCGTCTGTGCATGAGTTATCATAAAAAAGTCAAAACTCAAGAATTCCAAGTTGGTGATCTTGTCATCATGGAGAATCAAAAAAATCTACAAGAAAGAAAAAAGAAAAGCAAGTTCGAGCCTAATTGGCTTGGACAATATGTAATCACAGCGAAATATGGATCAGGAGCTTATCAGTTGGCTACTCCTTAAGGCGATCCTTTGGATGATCCAATGAATATCATGCACCTCAAAAAATTTTATGTTTAGTCCTTAGAAAGTCTTAAATTGTCAAAAAAATAAAAAATGAGAAAAAAAGATCTTGAAAAAATCGTCACTTTGGTGCAAACCTGGCAAACAGGCACCTTATGATACAAAAAATTTAAAAAAAAAAAATCAGAAAAAGAAAGAAAAACAATCCATGGCACTATGGACAAGTATCTTGGTGAAAACATCTGTGCAAGCACCAAGGTAAATAACTGGATCCACTGTCTATCATGTCGATACTATAAATCATCTGCCATCCAGCCCACCCATGCACAACATTCCTTCTTTTCCGCCTCCCAATAAAACATGCGTATGATGATGAGTCTTCGCCTGAGTCATGAACAAGAAATGTCCTAGTGAAACTAGGCTTTTATGCCTCTGTATATGCTTCAAGAAGTCATGAGAAACAATCCCAAGTCCATCCTAGTTCTATTCTTGGCAAGAGGTATCATTTGGTTGCAAGGAAGAGACTTGTTAGATTTTGTTAGATCTTTTCATATAGGCTTGCATCTTTTGTCCTATGACTGCCACTATTTACGACTGCCTGGGTTCTTCCATATCCAGGTATGTTATGATAGGTGCACACTGGGGCATATTTCATAGTATGGCATGTTTTGGATCCTTCTTGTATAAACTGGCGACTTGGTACTAGTGTTTATCAACACTTACCTTCTCGTGTACAAGAGGTATCGACGTGTTTGAGGGTTTCCTTGCACGAACCCACAACTTTGTATTAGTGTTTCTTAACACTTGCATTGTTGTGTGCAAGAAATTCTCGTTTGTTTGCAGAGTCAGTCCACGCCCTACATTTCTCATAGCATCCTGATTTCTATAATCAGTGGTGCAAGTCACTCAGGGCAACATCAAACTAGGTTGGCTCTCCACATTTGTTGTGCACAAAATCTCACCATCATTCCATCAAATCCTAAACTCAATAATCCCATGGAGTTCTCAATTGCCCCCATTTTGCTCCATGGTCTCACATCTGGTATTCTTCTTTCCAAATACCTCACGACTGCTTCATATTTCTTCCTCATTTATCCCCTCCACCCTAATTTTTCTTCCTCGTATTCTGATCATGTCTTATACAGGATGAATCCTTCCTAAAACTAGACGTTGTGATCGATCATGTCTTATACAGAATGAATCCTTCCTGAAACCAGACATTGTGATCAATCATGTCTTATACAAGATGAATCCTTCCTGAAACCAGATGCTCTTATCATGTCTTATATAGGATGAATCCTTCCTGAAACCAGACGTTGTGATCGATCATGTCTTATACAAGATGAATCCTTCCTGAAACCAGACGTTGTGATCTGATCATGTCTTATATAGGATGAATCCTTCCTGAAACCAGACGTTGTGATCTGATCATGTCTTATACAGGATGTATCCTTCTTGAAACCAGACGTTGTGATCTGATCATGTCTTATACAGGATGTATCCTTCCTGAAACCAGACGTTGTGATCTAATCTTGTCTTATATAGGATGAATCCTTCCTGAAACCAGATGCTCTGATCATGTCTTATACAGGATGAATCCTTCCTGAAACCAGACGTTCATTGTGATCGATCATGTGTTATACAGGATGAATCCTTCCTGAAACCAGACATTGTGATCAATCATGTCTTATACAGGATGAATCCTTCCCGAAACCAGACGCTCTTATCATGTCTTATACAGGATGAATCCTTCCTGAAACCAGACGTTGTGATCAATCATGTCTTATACAGGATGAATCCTTCCTAAAACTAGACACTTTGATCATCTTTGTCTTATACAGGATGAATTCTTCCTGAAACTAGATTGAATCTAGATCTTATCAATCGAATCGATCAAAAATTTTCAATCTTACCAACCTAATAAATCAAGCTAATTAAAGAACTTGTTTTTTCATCACACCAAATCTATTGGGATGTCGATTTTGCAAAACTCCAAAGATCAAATACCTCAATTGATCTCCCGAGGGGGCATCACCATACAGTAATCTATCAATCAAGAGCTGGGGTATCCTATCAAACCAATATCAACATCAAAACAAGATTATTCTTTGAATCAATGTGTCATCACACCTCGCTTCAAAGAGGGGCAAAATGTAGACACTAAAAAATAATTAATTTAATTATTTTTAATTCCTCACATAATTAATTAATTAATTATGTTAATTAAAATTCTTCTCAATATTAATTAAATATAATTAATATTGTCACTATAGCATATGATTGATTTATTTAATAAATCAATCCCTTTCTTTATTCTTCTAAAAAATCAAATCCTCACAAATCTTCCTCTTAGCTAATTAATTTCAATTAATTAGTTAACCTACATGATTCCTACAAATCATATTCTTAATTCATCATTAACCTAATAAATTCTTCTAGAAACTCCCTAAACTCACTTAACATTATTCTTCTAATTTTTTATTCCCTCCACTCATTCTCTCTCCTAGTCAAATTCTCCTACAAATATAAATCCCACCTAACATTTCCTCTAATCCCCCTCCTAATGAGTTGTTAATGGCTAATCATCATGATTAGCCACAAAGTCAACTCTTTGTCCTTTCATCCAGCCACTAGCTTTAAATGCTCTTTTTCTAGATGAATGTAAGATTTTCGAAATCTCACATTCCTCTAGGCATTTCCCTCTCCCAAGGAATTTTTAATTCCTTTTTATTCTTCTAATCCCCATAATATCCATTTTTGGAGAATTTTTAATTCCTCCAATGCATCTTGTAGAGTGTGGAGATATGAAATGCCTTTAAGGCATATTTCTTGGTCTCCACACCCTCTCTTGGACCTTGTGTGAGCTCACAAGTAAATATTAGCCCTTCATCTCGAATTCATCCTAGCCATCCATTTTCCTCTCCTCTTCCTATAAAATTAGGGCTCCATCCCTTCATTCTTAACATCTTGAAATCCAGTAAGTCTATGTTGCCCTTTTGAACCCAGGAAATCATCTTGGCAACTTGATCATCTCATCCTTATCATTTTTTAAATCCATTCCATTTGTGCACAACATTGGAGAGCCATCCACATCTAGCAATCAAAGGAGCACATCAAGTGGAGCATTATCAAGGGGCGCCTTCACTTCATCAAGTTTAATCCGAAGGAGAAGGTAAAATAGCAAGGTGAAATGGTCTTTTAATGATATTTTAGCATTCTGCATGTTTATTTCGTTATGTTTTGATCATTTGACCTTCAAATCTGTTTTTACCTCTTCAGTACCTATTATCCCAACTTAAGTTAATCCACCCCAAGCTACTCTAATGGCTAGGAATCATCCTTTTGTTCCATTTAATGGAGGAAGTCCTTTAAATCTTATGAAACATGATGATATACCTATGGCTTCTTTGAAAAGTTTACCCTTTTTCACAGGGGAGGATCAAACTAATCCCATTGAACACATCAAAGATATAGCCTCATTACGTAGAGTCCACCATATTACTCATGAAATTGTTGTATTAAGACTGCTTGCTACTTCATTCAAAGGAAAGACTCTCCAATGGTTTAGAGGCTTAGCAGTCGGTTCTATTGCAACATGGGATGATTTGGGAGACAAGTTGCACAAGCAGTTTCAAGATAAGTTTGACCACCTCTCACTATTTGAACATTTGGCAACAATAAAGAGGGCTCCTTAGGAGTAGATGACATATTTTAATTATCTATTTCATAAAGAATGGTATAGGATTCCTAGAACATAAGGACTTCCCTATAATATGTGTTTTTGTATTATTTGAGGGATCTTAATAGTGACATCTCTAACATGATACAATCTATGGGGGGTATTTCTTTACTAGATGCTTATGAAATAGAAATTAAAGTAGAAAATAGTCTAATTCAAGTTGGTAAGATAGCACCTAGATCCCCAATGCCAATTTTTCCCACAAATCCAGTCTTTAATGTTTCTACAAATACCACCCTTTGCTCCTTTACCTACTGTTATAGAATTACTAGTTGTTGTTAGCCAAGAAATGAGTATCCCAAGTCCATCTCAGGAGTTGCAGGAGATTAAAAATTGTCAGCAAAAGATTGATAATATACTTCAGACCTTTCGTTATGAGCTAGTAAGCATTAAGAAGCAACAATTCTAGGATAGACAGTCTTATCAACCTCAAAACTATGGGTCAAGGTCAGCCATATCAACCAAATAGACAACAATATCAAGGAAATTATTAAGGTGCAAGATAGAATGTGAACCCAAGACCTTTCCAGCCTTATAATCTTGCTCCAATTAGTGTAGTAGTAGACTAGTAGTTAGGGACATTTTCCTTGTTCAAAACCTTACAGTAGATTTGAGTGGTTCTTTCCTTGCAACCAACCTCATAACCAAGCCACATGCTCAAATGGGGTCATAAACCAGGCGTTGATGGTACAAAATATACTAGTTTCACAACAACATGAGCCTAGTGATGGATCTCAATCGAAGCAGGAGCATCCTCCAAGTGATACTACTCTCCTAAATGAGCCGGGGGAGGAATTTTGTGGAGTGAATAGGGATGATTCTCCAATTACAGCTAATACAAGAGCCAAGAAGAGAGCTTTTGAGATTGAGAAATCAACAAATAAAGGAAAAGAAGATGCAAAACTATCCACATCTCAAGTGCCTTGCATATTGCAAAGGAATACACATGGTGCTACCAAGGAGCAGCCAAACTTGCAAGCAAACCCTGTTGTTGCAAAAATCCACTAGAAGGTAAATGTTGTTGCACCTTTCAACATTGTTGATAATATGAAGAAAATGAATGTGACCATTTATATGAGAGATTCTCTATCTATTCCAGGCCAAAAAGACTTAGTACAATCAACTTTATTTGATTTGAGTGTGTCCAGTGATGTTCCAGTTGATCCACTTAAGGTCGTTCTTACAAATATACCTCAAGACAATAGTAAATAGTCAGGTAACGATGTTAAACATCCCCCTTTTTTATGTATCATTGATAAAAGGGGATAAGTTTGTTCATAACTCCATGGTAGATTTAAGGGCAAGCAACTATGTTATGTCCAAACAAATTGCTAATAGGTTGGGTTTAGAATATCAACCTCTTGAGAAGGTAGTGGTCCAGCTTGATGGGTCATCCATTAAAACTGTAGGTGTCATTAAGGATGCAATCCTTACACTTCATGCATGTCAAAATTTCTCCATTCCTCAAGATATCTTTGTCATTGACATACCACCCTATTTTGCATTGTGTTTGTCAAGAGATTTTGTAGCTAGAATGGGAGGATATTTATCATCAGATTGGTCCGACATGCTTTTTAAGACTAGATATGGGACCAAAGTGACCATAAAATATGAATCCCTTGATAAGGATCACATTGATCCTTATGTACCTAGTGTCAATGCAAATTATGTTATTTTTAACGATAGTGAGTATGTTGCAGCTCAAGAAATTCAAGCTGAAAGTGTGCCAGAAGTACTCCTAAATGACTGGGTAGCAGAGAATGTTATTGATAATCCCAATGAGCACATTTAGGATGCTGGTTTGGGAAACTATGTGATGCATGAACTTGAAGGAGAAATGCCTAACCTTGAAAAGAAGGCAAAAAATCCTATTGAACATCAAAATGAGTTATGGAAGATGTTTTTTAATGGTCCCAGAAGTAAACATGGAGCTGGTGGGGGTGCAATATTGGTATCCCCACAAGGTGAGCATTATTTTTTAACTTTTCATTTTGGTTTCTCTTGCACTAACAACATTGTTGAATACGAGAGTTTGATTCAAGGTTTGGAGTAGGTAAGGAAAAGGAAAATTGGCTACTTATAGGTATTTAGTGATAGTGAGATAATTGTAAATTAGGTGATAAGGTTATATGTCACTAGAAATGATGCATTGAAGTCCTATAAACATAGAGTTTGGGACATTATTGAAGAATTTGATTCCTTCAATATTGTTTCTATTCCTAGGAGAGATAATCAACACACGGATAGCCTTGTTGCTATAGGTTCTCAATTTGATATTCTAGATCTAGTTACAAAAGAAAATGTATCTAAGTATGTTAAAGTTGTAGTTAGACCTTCAATACCAGATAAAGACACTAGCTGGCAAGTATTCGAAAGTGACGAGCAGATTCTGAGTTTTTTGTTGTAGGATGATCAATTTTCTATCACTAATCAAGATAAATTGAGCCAAAAATATGATGATCAGATTATTTAGCTAAAAACTAAGAAGCTGCCCAGAGGACTTGTCACTTTGGAATCCATTTTAAGTGCTGATGACCAACTAAAAAAGAGTAAAATCAGCATGTAGATAAAAGAGGAACACTATGAAGAGATTGATATCTTTAAAGGTAAGTTCCTGAGGATAGGTAAGGTCTATTCAAAAGAAGATAAACAAGCTTTAATTGCTTTGTGTCAAGAGTTCAAGAATGTATTTTCTTGGGATTATTTAGATTTAAAGGGTTTTGATCCTAAAGTAGCCCAATTCCCACCATTGAGTTGGAGCCAAATGCCAAGCCTATCCGATAGAAGCAAAGGCCTTTAAACCCAAAGCTTGATCCCCTTATGATCAAAGAGTTGACCAAGTTAATAGAGGGCAATATTATTTACCCAATCAAACACACCTATTGGGTCTCAAATCTAGTCCTTGTTAGGAAAAGGAATGGGGACTTCAGGCTGTGTGTTGAGTTTAGAGACCTTAATAGAGCCTCTTTGAAAGATCATTACTTGCTACCATCTATGGAGCATATATTACAAGTTGTTGGTTCAGAGAGATTTTCCCTTGATAGATACTCGGGATGCAACCGAGTGTAGGTCAAGGAAGATGACCAATATAACATTGCATTTACAACAAAGTGGGACACAATGGTATATAAAAGAATGCCTTTTGGTTTATCAAATTTTGGCTCAACCTTTTAAAGAGCCATGGATATGGCCTTTAAAGGCCTAATGCATAAACTTGTACTTGTATATCTTGATGATATTACTATGTTTTCAAAGCATGTTGATGAACACTTGAAGCAAAATTTTGAGAAATGCAAGGAATATGACATATCCTTCAATCCTAAAAAGTGCATCTTTTTTGTTCATGAAGGTAAGCTATTAGGACAAGTTGTGTCAAAATAGGAAATTATAATTGACCCTGAAAGAATTTAGAAAATCATGGAGTTGCCTTTGTCCGATCCTAAAAATGGGTTGCAAAATGTTATCGGCAGAATTAATTTTGTTAGAAGGTTTATACCAGATATTGCTATCTTTTGAAACTTCTAACTACCATGCTTAAGAAAAATGTTGTTTTTAGCTAGACCAAGGAAGCTAAGTACAACTTTGAAGCTAGTAAGGAGGCCTTGTAAGTATCTCCTACTTTGGTAAATCCAAATTTATTAAAAGATTTCATTATGTATGCATCTATGGAGGCATTTATCTAGCAATTTAAAAAGAAAACATTGGGAAGAAGATAGACATTTTTTCAAAAATTTTGTTTAAAAGTTATTTTTTAGGTGTTTTGATGACCACGGGTCTCAGTTAAACCCCATATGATAAGAAAAAACATAATTTTATACTAACCCAACTATCCTTAGAACAACTAATTAGTATTTCTAAATGTGAATGTGGCAGTTTTGACCATTTGTGAAATAGTCACCGGCGATGTGAATTGTAAATATATCATTAGTTACTAGGGGTTCTTTAGCATTTTTATTTACTTCACAGACTCAAAAAGTCAAGACTATATTGAAATATTTTTGATTGCATGTTTAATTTGATAACGACACTTTCAAATCAGTATTTTGAAGGCTCTTCAAAAATTTTAACATATATCATGACGAAAGAGCATCACTACAATAAGTAATTTTACATCATTCTTCATATTACAAGGCACATAAGAAGCTATGTGTTTATAGTCTTGAAAACCGTCCACTCATTCTCCATGACCCATGGAGAATTTGTAACCATGACTTTATTAAACTTTTACATGGCGCTCTCTAGCCATTACAAGGATAAATTCTTCCACATATTGGATAATGACAACAATTAGAAATTGGAAAGAACAGAAATCATAAATTTCTAATTTCCAATCACATTTATAATAGTACTTCTTCTTTGTGACAAAGTTACTACTTTCTTTTAAGGAGTTGAGCAGGTTATTTCTATTATTGGTGGTGATTATATTTAGAAGATTTTTTGTATATATATGTGTTTCTTGTGAAGGCAAATTGGTAATTGTTGTTGCTGTAATTTTTAAATTCAAACTGTAAAAGAGTGGTAATTGTGAAGTTTGTAATTATTTTCTCCTGAGAAAAAAGAATACCAATACCTTCCCCTTTGGATGTTTCCTTGGCATTTTGTCAAGGTTTTACTACGTAAATTTGTGTCTAGTGTGTTATTTTGGTTTTCAATTATTTTCTTCAATATTTCTTTGCATGTAACTTGTTATGCAATATTTAATTATCTGGATTTTCACTTCGGCTTACAAAATAACTAGTATTAGAGAAATTATTTCTACAGTGGTTGTGTTAGAATTTGGCATTGATTTTTCTAGCATCAAGTGGCAAAGGTTTAAAACAATATGTTCGAGGTGGAAAAATTTTAAGGAAAAAATAAATTTGAGCTATGGAAGCTCAAGACATAAGATTAGTTAGTACAACAAGGATTTCACAAGGCATTGGTAGGAAAATCAAAGAAACCTATAGATATGTCCGATGGGAATCGGGAAGATATGGATATGAGAGTTCTAAGCACAATTCAGTTGTATTTGGAGGATGACGTTCTTTTTAATATTGTTTGAGAGGAAACAATAGAAGTTTTATGGAGCAGAATGAAGAGTCTTTACATGAAAAAATCCTTGACAAATCGAATCTACTTGAAGAGGCAACTATATAGTTTCTGAATGAACAAAGGTACAAAAATTGTCGATCATTTAAATGTTTTCAATACTCTAATTTGTTATTTGTCTAAATCTTAGAAACACTTAGTCACTTCTATTAGCTTTCGAACAACTTACACCCTTGAATTTGATTCTATTGTGGGAGCTTTGTTGTTTGAAGAGGTGTGAAGGAAGCCTAATGCAAAAGCCTCCACATTGGAAGCCATGATAGCTAGAGGTCTATCCATGAGAAAAGGGGAGAATTTGCGAGGCACATCTAGATCCAAGTCAAGAGGCAAAAAGGTAAGGGAAAATGTTGGTTTTGCAACAAATCAAGCATCTCAAGAAAGATTCTTGGAAAAGGAAAGAGGAGACTGATGGATCCAAAAAGGAATAAAAACCCATTGAGATAGGTTTAGGTATGGTTGGTGAATTGTTATCTGTTTGTAATATCTTACAACATCAATATGAATGGTTGTTAGATTATGGTGCTTTTGATCACATGTGTCCACATAGGAGCTAGTTTTCTACTTACCAATCTATTAATGGTGGTTTTGTTCTTATGGTAAATAATGCTTCTTGTAAGACTATTAGAATTGAGAGAATTAGAATTAAGATGTTTGATGGTGTTGTAAAGACCTTAATAGAGGTAAGACATGTACCAAAATCAAAAAATAGTTTGATTTCCTTGGGTATTTTGGATTTTGGTGGTTATAAATTCTCTTGTCAACGTGGAGTACTTAAAGTGTCCAAGGGCATTGTAGTGGTCATGAAGGCTACAAAAGTTAGAAATATTTATAGGCTAAAAGGGAGTACAAAGATAATTGAGGATATGGTGGTATCTAAGGAAGCAGATAAATCTATTCATTTATGGAATCAACAACTAGGTCATATGAGTGAGAAAGGGCTAAAAAACTGGTAAACCATAAGTTAATTCCAAGTTTAAAATATTTGAATTTGAATTTTTGCAAGCACTGTGTCTTTAGGAAGCAATGTAGACAAAAGTTTAAATCAGGTAGTCATACAAGTAAAGGTGTTCTAAACTATGTCCATTTAGATGTTTGGGGTCCATCCCTTGTAGTTTATTTTTGAGGAGAATCATATTTTGTGGCATTTATAGATGACTATTCTAGAAAGGTATGGGTCTATTTTATTAAAATTAAAGTTGATGTGTTTGGTGTATTCAAGCAATTTAGAGTTTTGGTTGAAAAGAGTATTGGCAGATCAATCAAGTGTTTAAGAACAAACAATGGAGGTGAATTTACATCTTTAGAGTTTGATAATTATTGCAAGGAAGCTAGGATTGTAAGGTATAAAACCATGGTTTACACTCAACAAAATGGTGTTTTTGAGCAGATGAATAGGACTCTTCTAGAGACAGCAAGGAGCATGCTCAATAATGCTAAATTGCAGCAAGATTTGTTGGTAGAAGTAGTCAATAAAACATGCATCAGTCACCATCAGTCGTAATATATCATAAGGTTTTTGAAGCTGTATGGATAATTTGTTCATGTGATTATTCAAATCTGAAAATTTATGGTTGTGATGCTTATGCTCTTGTTTATAAGGATCAGTGTTTGAAATTAGACCCTAAATCCAAGAAATACTCCTTTGTTGGTTATGGTGATGGAGTTAAGGGATATAGATTGTGGGATCCTACTACCCACAAAATCATCATTAGTGGAGATGTAGTATTTGATGAATCTTTTGTACGATAATAAAAAATTGTCAAAAATGATCTAGAACAGGAATACGTATGATATTATCAACAAGTTTAGTTAGAGACTCATCCATCTACATAAGAGATGGAGTGGAAAAAACCTTTTGAAGAAGAAGGTTCAAATTTAGAAGACATACAGGAAAGTGTGGAAACACCACAACCATATCTAAGGAGATCTACATGAGTCAGAAATCCTGCTAAAAGGTATGGTGATTTTATTTCGTTAGTTTCTTTGATTACTAACAATGGGGAACCAAGTTGTTATCAAGAAGCAGATAATGACACTAAAAATGCTAAATGGAAAATAGAAATGAAAGAATAAATAGATACCTTAGATAAGAATAAGATGGGGGAATTGGTAGAACTTCCAAAAGGTAGGAAGGTTGTTGGTTATGAGTGGGTCTACAAACTGAAGCAGGGCATTGATGATAAAATTGTAAGGTACAAGGCAAGACTCGTAGAAAAAGAATATTCTAAAAAAGAAGGTACTAATTTTCATGAGGCTTATTCACTAGTTGTTAAGCTTGTTTCTATTCGGCTTGTATTAGCATTAGTTGCATTACTTGACCTTGAATTAGAGCAACTAGATGTTAAAACAACATTTTTACATGGAGATTTAGATGAGGAGATATTTGTGGAGCAACTAGAAGGGTTTGTTCAAGATCACAATAGAAAATTTGTTTGCAAACTCAAGAAGTCATTGTATGGCCTGAAGCAATCGCTCGAGAAATGTTACAAGAAGTTTGATTCCTTCATAGTGAGCCAAGAATTTGTAAGAAGTGATTATGACCATTGTGTTTACTTCAAAAGTTTGGAAAATGGTTTATTCATTATCTTAGTACTATATGTTGATGATATGCTTGTAATGGTTGAAATCAATAAGTTAAAGGCTTAGTTGTCTAGGACATTTGATATGAAGGATCTAGGAGTAGCAAAAAAAAATTTGGGCATAGAGATGTACAAAGATAGGGAACATGGTAAGCTTTGGTTATCACAACAAAATATGTGGAGAAGATCCTCATAAGATTTGATATGCAAGATGTGAATCCTTTAGATATCCCTTTGGCTTCCCATTTTAATATTTCTTCAAGTTTATGTCCCAGTACTAAGGAAGGAAAGGATTATATGTCTCATGTACCATATGCTAATGCAGTAGAAAGTTTAATGTATGTGATGGTATGTACACGATCATATATTTCACATGCAGTTGGTGTTGTCAGTAGATACATGGGAAATCTAGGTAAAGAGAATTGGGCAATAGTGAAATGCATGCTTCGATATTTCAAAGGCACAAGTGATTATTGTATCACCTATGATTGTTGCAGCGATTCAGTGTGTCGTTATGTTGATTTTGATTTTGCAAGTGATCTGGACAAAAGGAGATCTACATTAGGTTATATATTTACTCTTGCAAGTGGGGCTATTTGTTGGATGTCAAAGCTTCAAGAAATGGTTGCTTTATCCACAACTGATGCAAAGCATATGGTTGTCTTACATGCATGTAAAGAAGCAATTTGGCTAAAGGTTTTTTCTGGTGAGCTTGGAAAAGTGCAGGACAAAGTGATTGTATTCTGTAATAGTCAAACTGCTATTCATTTGGCTAAAATTCTAGCTTATCACAATAGAACTTAGAAGCATATTGAAATTAAGTACCACTTTGTAAGACAGGTTATTGATGGAGGTGGAGTAATCCTTCAAAAATTTCACACACTTAAAAATTGTGCAAACATGTTTACTAAACCAGTACTGGTAGAGAAGTTGAAGTGTAGTATGGCTTCTCTTGGCTTGTAAAAGGGGAAATGGTGGTTTTGAGTAGGTATCAGGTGAATTGTTGTCAAAATGGAGATTGTTGGATAGTGACAATATTTAGAAATTGAAAAAAATAGAGATAAAAAATTTCTAATTTCCTCTCACCTTTAGAATAGAACTTCTTATTTGTGAGAAAGTTCCTACTTTATTTTAAGGAGTTCATTGTGAGAAAGTTCTTGCATTCTTTTAAAGAGTTGAATGGGCTATTTCTATGATTGGTGGAGGTTACGTTTAGAAGATTTTTTGTATTTTATCCTTGTTGCCTAAGAAGGCAAATTGGTAATTGTTGTTGTTGTAATTTACAAATTTAGACTATAAAAGAGTAGCAACTCTGAAGTTTGTAATTATGTTCTCCTAAACAATAAGAATACCGATACCTTGCCCCTTGCCCAGTGGATGTTTCCTTGGCATTTTGTCAAGGTTTTACCACATAAATTTGTGTCTTGTGTGTTATTTTGTTTTTCATTAATTTTCTTCAATATTTCTTTGCATCTATCTTGTTCTACAATACTTAATTATCTGGGTTCTCACTTCCACTTACACAACACCACAATACCCAATTTTTCAAGGGATTTTTTCCGAACAAAAGCCAAAATAGTTTTGTCTACCATAATGAAATAAGCTGCTCCACTAACTCCATCCACCCAAATATCATTCAGATTTAATGAAATTCAATTTCCTATAAGAAGAAAAGAAAACAGATTAATATATATTATATACCTAAAGAGATTATATGTGCCTGAGTTGCATAGTTGAGATTAGCCTTGCCCAAGGAATGGCCCGTACTCCCATTATCTGTTATCATAATAAAATAGTATCAGTTAAATTGTATACTAATGAGATTGAAGCATAAACAAAAGTAGTGAACAGTACTACTCACCATGGGGATTGCAGATGCAATGCATGCAATTGCGGTTACCTTAGCCCTTGCTTTCACTCCATATGTATACAAATACATGTTTAAATGCAGATTCACTATAGAAAAGAAAAGAAAAATTTCACCTTGCTTTACTAACAACTAGTTGACCTGTTTCCATTATCACAAGAACACAACAGCTAATAAGTGGAAGATAAGTAGGGTAATTTTACAGTGTGAGCACTGCTTTTCTCTGCATTGAGCAATGGCATTGGGCATGTTGAGGAGTGAAGTATTAACTCCCACTCTCCTCCATTTATCGCAATACTCATAACTAAAAATGAGGCTAGTATGCTAAGTTTAGTCTATGTTGTTCTAAAATATTTCCCACACAAATTCTATGCACTCAATTGCAGAAATTAGAAGCATAATGTGGTACTATAAATATAGATAAGCAGGCAGATAGGGTAGAGGAGGCGATGGAGGATAAAACTAGGGATACACCACGAAAACTACTCCATTACGAATACATCGATATATCAATTATTGTGGGTGCCATATAATTTGCTTCCCTCCCTAACTCTATAAATTTGCTTTGGTAGGACTAATAATTCCCATCCTTCCCTTCAAAATAATGTCCGTACGTGGAATACCATGGTTTACATGTGTACGCATGTCTCACTCATTTTATAAATCCATCGTCTGATATGATTAGTTTATTGCTTTCATGGGAATCATATTCACACCTAGTTTATAGTTTATGTGCAATTGTACGAGCATATGTGCTGTGACGTGATTGGATTAGATGAAGTCTAGCATCCATTATGGGAATTTAAATAAGGAAGAGCATCAGTTATTCTTCATGTTTCAATATTGTTCATTTATTGTTTGCTCAACTTTCTGATTATTAATTTTAAGGAAACCAAGAAAATGATAACTAAAAGTTCATTAATAAATTTCACATTTACTAGTAGCTGCTCACTTGTACTTCCTGCAGTTAGAATTTGTAGATTTTAATTGGAGTTGTTGTGCAACTTTGTTGGTACCCATAGCACAATACTCCTAGAGCATTTGTGCATAAGTATTAGCAATTTTTGAGGTGGTTGAGTGCATGGTTATTGGGGTATCTCTATGTGGGTATCAGGCAACACTTTGAAATGACCACTTTTTGACCCTCGTGTGCATAATTGGTCACACAATGTTCATTGTTACCACTCAGAAGCCAAATCAATAACTATAAGTAGTTAAGTTGCATTTAGAGAAAACCAAAAACATCATTGAAAATCGATGTACTGTTTAGGATATGTGTTTACACGAAATTAGCTATAATGGTTGCTAGTACACTTTCACTATAGTTTTATTATATTTGTTTATGTAGAAGTTAATTGCATATATTAATAATGTGTGATTTTATTGTTTAATTTTTAATTTATTTTTTATTTTTTATTAAGATTGGTCTTATTTAATAGGATACTTACAAATTTATTTAGGACGTAATATATGTAACCTAATTTTTTAAATTGCATTATGTCTAGGAATTGATTATTATGTGTTACATTTGTGTGTCAAAAAGGATAGCAAGTGTGACTATATTTAAGGACATGTATTTAAAGACATGTCGGATCATTAATATAATCAACAAATTAGCATCATGTTTTTACACTTAGAGTACTCAACCACAATTTCATCAAGCTAAGTCTCAACTCTATCCTAGTCACATCCATTGTGTGAACAAGTGTATTTGTTTGCATGTTTCAATCTTTGTACATTAAGATAAGGGCTTAAGCATTATCAAGGAAGTGAAAATCATTCCCTTTGACCCGCTACAAACTTCTCTATGTTTTTCAACACACCCCTACAATCAAACAAGTGCAAAGAAGGGTAATATGTCTTAGGAGATCAGATTAATCCCAAAACATAACATGACCGAATCTAGGAATAAGAGGAGGTAATGCATCCCAAACAAAGCACCCAATCTAGTGTGTGGATTATGACAAAGTTATGGTATGCACTCTTATAAAGGCTTAAACCTTGCAAGTGGATTGTAACCTTTGATTATCTACCAATACATTGATCACTTTAGAGTGTGGAGATTTTCTAGATTTTGTACAATGCAAATCACTATGTTCTGGTGTATTAGCTTTCTATTTATTTTCTTATAAATTTAAGATTAGTTTAATTTTGCACATAACTCCTCTCATATATTATTACATAGTAACCATATTTTGCTCCTCTCCTTCGTTTAATTTATTGCCAAAACCTAATCAACACAAATTATGGGTATTAGGGACAAGGGTCTTTTTTATACTAATTTTGGATTGATTGTTCGTGTAGGCAAAAAGATCTTATTGTAAGAAAAATGGCCAGCACATGAAGGATAGAGAGGAAGTTCTTAGGTACAAAATTTGGGCTTTGGAGGCTCACAATGGAGGACATGTTCAATGATAAAGATATGTGCGAAATGTTAAAAATTGACTACCCTCCAGTTTTGATACTACATATTATCCTTGATTTAGCATCCCTATCCCCTAGCACAGTTTTAAGATGATTAATCTTATTTGATCCTTTATCCCACCCTTGTTGCCAACAAGGCCTTCATGTTACAATATGTTCATGTTCCTTTTTGTGTAAATAAATATGTTACTTATATTATTCTTGTGTCATAATATCACTCCATGTCATTTACTACCTTGTTGCACTTGGATCATAGTGTGAGACATAGACATTTGTAAAAAAAGTTGCTATCCTTTGACATTGCAGGCGTATAGAGATTGTTTCTCATTGAATATATCACCCTTTTGCAACTAAATATGCAATGATGATTTTCTTTGGATTCATTAAGTAAATCCCAATATAGTTACTTCATTTTTTGCATGCTTTTTCATCTTCTCTTAGAGATTATTTTCAAATGTATATCTCTTAACCTTTTCATAATCAAATATATATCAATTAACAACATTCTTACATAATTGAATAGCAGTGTTATGATTCTAACATCATCTTTTGTATGACATCTTTCAATCATTGAAGATATGTACTATGTTTACAAAAAATGTTTTCTTCATTCATGGGGTATTGGGTCACTTTGTTCAAGTTGTTATTTCAATTTATTTATTGCTTCTATTTGTTGTAATTTTTCTTATGCTTCCAATAACATTGTTATCTCCTTAAGGGCTACATTTTCTCTCTATTATTATCCACAAACACACTAGGGTATTACTTTCCATATACTAAAGCTTAAAATTGATCTATATATTAATTTTTACAAAAAGGAAAAAATTATGACTAATAATTAAATCATCAAATTTGATTTTTATTTTTTAATACCTAGTATAGCTATGAAGTATATACTTACATATTATTGTTTAGCACTAGAATATTCTCCTATATGACAAGATACGAAAAAAATATTACCTTTTTCTTCCAACTACTTTAAAATTAATGAATTTTATATCAACTTAAATTATTTTTTAGGGTCAATATTCTACCCAATTTACTCCAAGAAAAAGACACCAACAAAATATAGTCTCCAATGTTTAATCTAGATACATAGAAAAAGGTGAAACCATTTTATTTAATGTTTTTGATATAATGGTAAGTTTTAGTATGCTCAATCAATCACCAAAACTAATCCATAAAAGAAACTAGGTCAAATATTAATTGTTACTTGTTTTTTCAATCAAACAAATTTTCTACTCTCCAATGTTTGATCTGGATACATAAAAAATATAGTCTCTAAAAATATTTTTGATTCTCAAATATAATCTCTAATGTTAGATCTAGACACATAGTAAAAGATGAAATCAAATTATTTGGGTCAAATAAATAAGGTTTTTTACACCTACCTTGATTGATTATTTCTTTGTATTCTTAAATGATATTTTAGTTTTTTTAGGGTAGTGGAAGAGCATGAGATCTACTTGTGTCAATTTCTATATTACTTGTGAGAGAACTAGTGTGCTCACTTTATAAGGTATGACTTATTCTAGCCTAAGGTAAAGTACCTTATACGTATCATATTTGATAATGTTGTCCAAGTAGAGACCTCAAAGATTCAAAGTATTGTGGATTAATCTTGACACCTAGCAATTTTTGCAGCATTCATAGCTTTGTGGATATAAAATCTAGGATGTAAACTTAAAAAATCATATATAAACCCTAAATATAATATAAAACCCTAGAAATAAGGTTATGTTTTTAATTAAGATAAACAAGTTTAATAGGCACCCCAAACCCAAATCCAACAACAAAAAATAAAACCAGTAAAAAACTAGAGTCTAAACAATAGCTAAACAACTACAAAAATAGGGGATACACCCCATAGCTCCTAACAAAAAACAACAAGAATAGAACAAAATAACAACCTAGCAAAACAAAAAGCTAGCCAAGAGCTTTTACGAACTCCGTATTTTTCTAAATTATTTTCTTGTTAATATCTTTAAGCTCCTCCATGATGAATCTTGAGTTGCTCCTCTCTTGGTTCTTGCTTCTAGTCTTGGTAGAGGGTCTAATAGAAGTCAGCATATCCCCTTCCTATGTGTTTATCTCCAAACTCTTCTTACTCAACTTGGTAGTTGAAGGCGAAACACTGCTTAGTGGTTAAGCTCTTCGAATAGCAATTTTCTCATTAATTCTTTTGAGGCCTTCTGTACTATTATTCATAGCCTCTTTGCTTATTTCCACTAGTCCCCTGAGGTTGCCCTTTAATTCCTCCATACTTTTTTCTCGATGAACAATTCTTGACTCATGCTCGGTTTTCATAACCCTAACATCTTTTGTTAATTTTTTAGTCATCCTCAGGAGCTTGTCAGTTTTGTCTGGCATAGGGTTCTCAATGAAGGTATTGATGATATCATGAATGCCTTGTTTTAAGAGGGAAATTTCACTGTTCATCTACTAGAAACACTTCTCCTGGTTGATGGTAGAGTTAGCCAGGAGCACTTCAAAATCTATTTCTTCCTTTTTATATTCTCCTGGTCTAACGACGTAAAACATTCTACATTCAATAATAAAATGAAATACTCTTTATTCTTAAATAAACTCATAATTCCTTTAATAAGTCTATTTTGATTCCACTATTTCATCTTTAGCTCTAAATGATCCTTCCATTACAAAGTAAAGGATGAGATGTGTCTATTGATCTGCAATCCAAGCTATCTTCAATGAAATATTTAGAATGAAGACGAAAACAAGATTCAGGTGCTTTTTCTACCCAACCTTGAATCTTACACTTTCTTGAAATTCTTGGTCAATCAAGAATACCTGACCCTGCACGAATTGCTTAGCAAAAAGAATTCAATAGACAAGATGGAATCAGGTATATGCCTAGAATGATACATGCATTTTCAATTTTCTAATTCCATAAAGAAACAAACAAGATCAATCGAGGATATGGTAGAGAGCATAAAATGTATCCATATATTTCAATGGCCAATAACTTACTCGGCTGAGTATAATGACATGCATAGCAATACAATAAAGTTTGGAAAAGAAAACTATTCTTTCTATAATTCCACATTCAACACTCGTCCCGCAAGGTAACTTTCCAATAAACACAAACATATCTAGATCTCCTATTGTTTGTATGGTATTAAAAAAAATGAATATACAAGAAGACAATCTTTCGCTAAATAGATATAGAAGAAACAATCTTTTGTTTACAACCAATACATCTATTAAGAATACAATCTTTCGCTTCGATATTTTCAAGCAAATCAAGGATAAGAATTAAAAATAAGAAGGTGTAACACATGTATGCATATTTAGCATATAGACAAAATTAAAATTCAGAAATAGAAATTATGAGTACACATTCTTTTATCTTTTCTCATAAAATCCAAATAGTGTAATCATACATGTTATGGTTTGAAATTTCTAAGTTTAGAATGCATAAGTTCTCTATCTTTCCACATGTTTTTGACTATCTACATCTTTTCTCGAATTTAATATGAACAGAGGTTTTCCATAATCTAAAATGATAAATCTAATTGCACATACCTATATGCCTTTTTCAAATGAAATTTAAATAATCAAATCTCAAGATATTTTTGTTCTTATTCTCTAATTATAAAACAAACCATTGCTCATTTAAGAGCCTACCTTTGAAATTCGAACCAAGTCTGATATGATCAATGATAATCTTCTCCAATTCTGTCTGCAATACATCTATATTTCCAATGCTTTTCCTATTCAATTCCTTGAGTTCTCTCCTCTCTATTCACTATTCTTTTTTCTTTTTGTTCTACTCTCACCATTCTCTGCCTATTCTTACTATCTTTTTCCAATACCATCTCCTCTCTTTCTCTCTCTATTTTCTGGTTTTACTAATGATCCATATTTATTGTAAATGCATGCTATGTTTTCTGCTATAATCCGACATTACTCCCACTGCTATAATTGTTTTACTATGCCACCCATACCTATCTAATGGCACGTCGAGCAGTTCACATGCCATGCAACATTTATTTCAATGAATTTTACCACATCGATCATTTCTTCTCCAGCCTGCAGTCCGTGTTCAAATTCAATACAAACACTAAGTGCTTCTTCCATGGCATGCTTGACATTAATACCATTTTACTTTTGCAAACAATTTCTAAGTCTCTATGCCAAGTCGACCTCACTAGTATCGACTTCCCTCATAAACATGCTTTGTTGATTATGACTTGGCATTAATAAATTCGCCAATCATATCAGTTATTATCCTTTTAAATAAATCACTTTTCATGTTTATATTTATGTATATATACAATGAATTTTCATAAAACAAAATAATTTAATTTCATAAATATATGTACACATATAATAATTACGTATGTATATATATATATATAATTATAGTAATAAATCAATTCAAATTTAATTATCTTTTCTTTTTCAACATTATATAAATCATGTACGTATATATGTGTGTATATACTTCATACACACACACACAAATATGTGTGTGTGTGTGTGTGTGTCATTATCTAGAAATCAAAAAGTGGAAATATAAGCACGATATTTCATCCATATCATTATGAAACTTAAACATTATCTACACACAAAATGCACATTCAATCAAAATACATGGATAATCATTTTAAAAATATTAAAATCAATCTTTCTTTGAATTAAAGAAATGTCAATTAAAACTACTTATACCAAATTCATCATTCTAATTTAAACAAATACTCAAATAAAGTCATATAAATCATCTATCTTTGCAACATACAAACTATGATTTCTAATGTGGTGTGTGAGATTCCATCTATTCTAGCGATGTCCATGAGCTAAAACAACTCTACCCGAACTATGTTCCCGCCTTCATTCTCGTTCACTTGTTCCTGCATTCACTTGCCCTCAATTGCTCATTAGCAATGATGATCCGAATTTCATAAAAATAATATTGATCATTCAATTGCATGTAAATGATTTCATTGCATTTGAACTCCTATCTTATTTCACTAACAATTCCTTTTCCTTTTTATTTCACAAATGAAAAATAAGCATTATTTGTATAATAAAATAATTATAGATAACTATGGTTCGTGACATCCTTCCCCACTTAAAGAGGCATTGTCCTAATGTCTTATTATTCTATCAATTAGCACATAGTATTGTAACATCATAAAATGTTAACCATACATCATAGTCTCAAATCATAACATAAACAAATACTACTCTAAGAAAGCAAATGAGGAAAATGACGGTCAATCATCTCAACATCCTCCCATGTAGCACTATCCTTAGAATATTGGTCCCACATGACTTTATACTAAGTGAAATCTCTGTTGGTATTTTGGTATGGTTTTGTCATTGATGTCAACACCTACTGAAAACTAGGACTTTGGAGATCCAGCAACATTCACCGGCAAGCAAGTAACTATTGCACAGTTACTGGTATATGGTTCACCGACAGGATATAATGTTCACTAGTACTTGGAATAATATGGAAGACACTTGATAATGTTGAAGGCATCGTGTGGACACTTTGTTTTGAAGAATTGATCATTGGTATATTCATATTTGCATATTTTCTTTTATCAGCAAATAGGTCTAGGGTTATCTAGGGTTACACTGACAGGTTTATCTTTTCCAGACCAGCATGGCATGCTATGGAGATGATTTATTATTGATGTAAATGCATTAAGCCGACATGTTTAAACGGTTATTGCAATAGATATTATATTGTATGTAAAATGTTTATTGTAATATCTTGTAGAGCTGACCTACTAAAATTGGTCTTAGGTTATGGTATAAATGTAAGATCTTATTTGTAAGATCAAGTGTGGAATGCGAAAAAGAATTGAGTGAAGGTATATGCGAGATTAAGCAGAGCTATACACGAAGACATCATTTGAAGGTGAAGCTAGGTTTTTGTATAAGCATATCAGCATTACACTGGTATTGAATCCAGCATATGAAGATGCTATTTTGTGTAGTACATTCTTATTGGATTTAACCATCCAACTGTAGTCAGTGTGACTCCCATTTTGTGATTGAGCAGTGAGCTCTAGGTTGTTGGCCTTTCTGCATGTGCAGACCCCATTTATGTATGCTTACTAGCTGCAGTAGTATCATCTGATTGTGGGTAAGGTTTCCCACTGTGGTTTTTCCCCTTACAGGGTTTCCACGTACAAATATTGGTGTTATGTGTTGTGGATGACTTTATGTTTATGTTTCATGCATTAATCTTTACCGGCATAGCAATTTACTGTTAACACTATCTACCGACATATTTAACTAGTTTATCGATATTAAGCATCAAGTTGGTTAATTGTTTTTTGGTTTGAATTTATTTGACAACTGATTCACCCCCCCCTCCCCCCCCTTCTCAGTTGTCTCTGAGACCTAACAATTGGTATCAGAGCCTAGTCCTCTTTTGCAGAAGTTTAACAACTTGAGGAGATCCAATATCTACTAATTACTTCAGGAAGGATAGTCCAAAACTTGATGGAACAAACTATGGGGTATGGAAGATCAGGATGGAGACACATCTGAATTGCATCGGTAAGACATCTGGGAAGTTACAAAGAATGGTTATACTATTGTTGTAGCTGGTCAGACTGCTCCAACTACCTTAGCTAAAGATGAGGAGAATGATTGCAAAGCAAGAGAAGCACTTTTGAGCACATTATTAGATCAACAAATCATGGGATTATCAGATAGGTCTACTGCTAAAGCTATTTGAGATCATTTGGAAACACTAAATGAAGGAGATTCTACAGTCAAGATTGCAAAACTTGAAAGCTTCCGAGTCAGGTATGAACATCTGAAAATGGAAGAAGATGAAAGGATTTCTGCTTTTATGGAAAGAGTAAATGAAATTGTTTTGGGTATTAAATGTTGTGGAGGAACCCTGAGTGAGGATGAAATTGTTTCAAAAATCTTAAGAGGATTGCCACCAGCATATAAAATGAAGGTTACTAGGGATACATTGATTAGAAAACTTTCAGCCTTTGAAATTGAGGAATTTGGTCCTGTTGCTACTATAAAAATTGATTTGGCCTTTAAAGCATCAACATCATCTGCTCCATCATTTGACAAATCAGATTGGAAAGCCTTTTATACAAGCTCGAACTTGAAGAAACCAGGAAGGAGAATGAAGAGCTTGAAGAACTTGAAGCACTATTTGCAAGAAAAATGCCAAAAGGTCCAATTGGAAGTAAGTATGAAGGTAAAGCACCCTTTAAATGTTTTAACTACAATAAGATTGGTCATATGGCTTCGAGATGCCCTGATAGACATGCTAGACTAACAGAAGAAGCTAGAAGAACATACAAGCCTAATCCTGAATATTAGAGATACAGATTTAAGAAGAACAAAGACAAATCCTGTTACATTGCTGATGAAGGTGTGATTGATGATTCTGATGAGGATCCAACAAACAATGGATGGGTTTTTGTTGCTATAATAGAGGATCAACCGACACCTACTGCTCAACCGGTAGAACAAGCCCTAGCATCCAAAGTTGAAGCAAAGGATGAATGGATCATTGACTCAGGATGCTCACATCACATGACTGGAGACAAAGGTAAATTCTTGAACTTTCAAGAATACAATGGAGGTTTAGTAAGATTTGGAGATGACAAAGCCTGTTCAATCAAAGGTAAGGGTTTAGTATCTCTTGATGGTAAGCATAACACTGACAATGTCTACTATGTTGAAGGATTAAAGCATAATCTTTTAAGTGTTGGTCAATTAGTTGAGAAAGGATTTTAGTTACAATTTAAAAATGGAAAATGCAAAATCATGAATAGAACTGGTTTGGAAATTGTAACCGATAATCAGACTAGAGGTAATATCTTTCATTTGAATAACAGTGAAAAGGCATGCTTAATTGCACATATAGATGAAAGTTGGTTATGGCATAAGAGACTATGTCATGTAAACTTTGATTGCATGGTAAAAATCAGTACTTCTAAGGTAGTTAGAGATCTACCTAAAATTGTGAAACCTCATAATACAATTTGTAAGGAATGTCAATTTGGAAAACAAGTTAGAGCTAGTTTCAAAAGTATTCCAGAAAAATCCAATAATGCTCTTGATTTAATTCACACTGATTTATGTGGTCCAGCTAGAACTAAAAGATTACAAGGTGATAGATATTTCATGCTAATTATGGATGATTATTCTAGAATGTGTTGTTTATCAAATGGATATTAAATGTGCATTTTTGAATGGAGATCTTGAAGAAGAAGTATATATTGAACAACTTGATGGATTTTCCTTGACAGATGACAATGATATGGTTTGCAGGTTAAGAAAATCTCTGTATGGATTAAAACAAGCCCCAAGAGCTTGGTATGCAAGGTTGGATAAGTATCTTTTAAAGATTGGTTTTACTAAAGGAAATGCAGATAGCAATTTATATTACAAAATAACTAATGATGACATCGTGATTATTGAAGTATTTGTTGATGATATAATCTTTGGAGGAGAAGATGGATTATGTAAGGAATTTTCTATTAAAATGCAACAAGAATTTGAAATGTCTATGATTGGAGAAATAAAATTCTTTTTAGGATTGCAGATTGCACAGACTGATAAAGGTATATTTTTGAGTCAATCCAAGTACTTGAAATAATTGCTAAAGAAATTTGGGATGGAGAACTCTAAACCGGTAAACACACCTATGACTACAAATGACAAATTATCTCAAAGGGATGAATCTACACCTATTAATTCAACTAGATACAAATCTATGATAGGAGGTTTACTGTATTTGACACAAACCAGGCCTGATATTATGAATGCAGTATATATTGTTTCTAGATTTCAAAGTAATCCTAGGGAAAATCATGAATCAGCAGTAAAAAGGATTTTTTGGTACTTACAAGGCACAACAAATCTTGGATTATGGTATCCTAGAGATGAAAATTTTGACCTATGTGCATACATAGATGCAAATTGGGCAGGAGATGTGGATGATAGAAAAAGCACCACTGGAGGAGCATTCTTTCTTGGAAAGAGATTAGTTTCTTGGCTGAGTAAGAAACAAAGCTGTACATCTTTATCAACAACAAAATCAGAATATGTTGCAGCAACAACTAATTGTACACATGTACTATGGCTTAAACAAATGTTGAAAGACATTAAGGTAAAATGCAAAGAACCCATTACTATTGGGTGAACTCACAATAATGGTTCCCACTTTTTTGCCACTTTTGACACTGAGATGTACATTTTTAAAATAATCTTCAACTTCCGAGAACTATAACTTTTAAACTATTAAAAATTTGAAGATGATGTAAATTAGTGATTTCTAGCATTTTGTTTGTAGATTCTATATACATTTTTTTCAAATTTTTTTGAAAGATTTTTTAAAAAATTTTCCATCTCCCTCGAAAAGTAGTTTTTTACAACAAACTACATTTTTTAAGAGTGATGTGCCTTCCGTAATGTATAACTTTTTTTCTATAAATGATAAAAACTCAATTCTTTCGAATTTTGGTTTGTAACATCAATATCCAGGGCATGCATTTGGTTTTATAGTGATATGTTCAATATTTTTCATTTTATAAAGTTTTGAAGTCCGACTAGTCATAATTCAAACATAGGTTTACGTTTGAACACATAACTTGTTCTATATAAATCGAAATTCAATTTATTTTTTTTTGTTAGAAAGAAGACATCAATACCAAGGGCATAGATATTTTTCAAAATTTTTTTGAATTAGTTTCTTATTTTTCCCAATGCGTTGAACAGAGAAGTTCATGTTCGGTTAAAAACCAACTTTTAATAAAATTAAAAAATCAAGAACATAATAAATTCAAAATATAACAAAATTATATCCGTTGGAAAGCTTGTTTCGAGTACTACCATCTAATATTTTTGGGTTATGAAGATTATTTCATTCGTGTACTGAACCAGAGCTCCGAAGTCATTAATTCTTCAGAACTCTGAAATTTTTTGGGAGAAACTTCCAATTTTGGGGTTTCGATCGAACACATGTTCGATCGGATTGGGTTCGCTCGAACCAAAGTGGGTTCGAGCGAACCCCCATTCGCTCGAACCCACGAGCTAAATTTCGGCACGCATTTTTTGGTAACTGCCATGTTCGAGCGAACCCAACAATTTTTAACTGTCGGCTTTCGTTCGAACACGGGCCGACGCATTTTTTGTTTTTTTTTTCATTTGTGGAATTGTATAAATATCTATAATTTTTTTTCGCTTTTTATCACTCAAATGATTAAAATAATTCGCACTTTTGGATGAGAGAAGATATTTGAAAATTATTTTGAAAGCGAATAATTTGAAGGTTTTTTGTAAAAGCATGGGGAACAAGAAGAGAAGGCAAAATAAGACTGCAAGGAATTATTCTCCCGAAACAGAAGAAAGATATCGAGAACAAAGAAGACAAAGATATCATGATGCAAGTATGTATTTTTAATTTTATTTCTATTTAATTTAATATGTATTACGTATCAATTAATTAGAATTCAATATTTTTTATCTAATATTTTTAATAGGATTAAAAATAATTTTGTTTTAATTGGAAAACATAATTAATTTGAGATAATACATGTGTATTTGCAAATTTCAATTTCCATCAACTTGCTTGTTGTGTAATTGCATTTTTCTCCTATATAATTAAGTTCATTTATTATAGATAAGACCTATTATGTCATAATTTTTAGGTTCTAAATTATATATATTGAATATTTAATCTACATGTACAAGTAATTTCATGTGATAGGTCCTTTAATATCACATAATATATTTGTCTTAAGGGTAGTTAAGCATATTAATTTTGTGAAATGTTTTTTCAAATGTGGTCATATTGATTTTAATAATAAGGCCTATTAGGACTATTACATTGATTATAGTTCTTAAATGTGACATAAATTTATAACAAAGAAGATATTTAATTTAATATGTATTATGTATCAATTAATTAGAATTCAATATTTTTTATCTAATATTTTTAATAGGATTAAAAATAATTTTGTTTTAATTGGAAAACATAATTAATTTGAGATAATACATGTGTATTTGCAAATTTCAATTTCCATCAACTTGCTTGTTGTGTAATTGCATTTTTCTCCTATATAATTAAGTTCATTTATAATAGATAAGACCTATTATGTCATAATTTTTAGGTTCTAAATTATATATATTGAATATTTAATCTACATGTACAAGTAATTTCATGTGATAGGTCCTTTAATATCACATAATATATTTGTCTTAAGGGTAGTTAAGTATATTAATTTTGTGAAATGTTTTTTCAAATGTGGTCATATTGATTTTAATAATAAGGCCTATTAGGACTATTACATTGATTATAGTTCTTAAATGTGACATAAATTTATAACAAAGAAGATATTTAATTTAATATGTATTACGTATCAATTAATTAGAATTCAATATTTTTTATCTAATATTTTTAATAGGATTAAAAATAATTTTGTTTTAATTGGAAAACATAATTAATTTGAGATAATACATGTGTATTTGCAAATTTCAATTTCCATCAACTTGCTTGTTGTGTAATTGCATTTTTCTCCTATTAAACATGTTGAATAATTTAGGTGAACTATTTATATTCAACTTCACGTACATGCAAAAACATTTCAGATTAGGAGGTCTATTATGCAATAATAGGTCTTAAATATACTCACATGTGACAAATTATAGTCCACTTGCATTATGGTCCATAACAAATTAATATGAGGTCACCTAAGTTATATGTATGTTAGGACACTATATGTATGTTAGGACACTATATGATCCTAAGGGGAATGTCATATGTATAGTAGGATGTTATAAGGGGTCATATGTGGGTCTAACCACATATGACCCCTTAGGACACTATATGATCCTAAGGGGAATGTCATATGTACAGTAGGATGTTATAAGGGGTCATATGTGGGTCTAACCACATATGACCCCTTAGGACACTATATGATCCTAAGGGGAATGTCATATGTACAGTAGGATGTTATAAGGGGTCACGCATGTGTTAATGCATGTTGACCCCTTAGGACCACATACGACCCCTTAAGATAGTATGTGATGGACTAAGGGGTATGTCGTTCACACTAGGATTCTATAAAGGGTCACGCATGTGTTAATGCATGCGTGAGCCCTTAGGACCACATATTCAACCCCTTAGGACACATAGGAAATTTCATATGTACAGTAGGATGTTATTAGGGGTCATGTGTGACCTACTAAGGGGTCACGTATGTGTCAATGCATGCATGGCCCCCTAGGACCACATATGACCCCTTAAGACGCTATGTGATGAACTAAGGGGTATGTCGTTCACACTAGGATTTTATAAGGGGTCATATGTGGGTCTAACCACATATGACCCCTTAGGACACTATATGATCCTAAGGGGAATGCCATATGTACAATAGGATGTTATAAGGGGTCACGCATGTGTTAATGCATGTGTGAGCCCTTAGGACCACATATTCAACCCCTTAGGACACATAGGAAATGTCATATGTATAGTAGGATGTTATTAGGGGTCATACATCTGACCTACTAAGGGGTCACGTATGTCAAATCCGAAATTCCCACTTTCGCAAATTCTTTCATTGGCAAAAGTGGGAACCAGTTTTGTGAATTCACCCTATTTATTGTGATAACACTGCAGCAATTGATATATCTAAGAATCTAGTATTACATTCTAAAACAAAACATGTTTCTATCAAACTAAATTTTCTAAGGGAAAAAGTTGAAGAAAAAGAGATAAAACTGGTTTATGTGAATACTAAAGAACAGCTTGCAGATATTTTCACAAAAAATTTGTCTAAGGAGACTTTTGAATATCTCAAAGATCAGCTTGGAGTCATACCACCACCGGTATGACTCCACCAGTAGAGACTTAGACAGTTGATGATTGTCATCAACCGACAGAATTAAAAGACAAATCTTTTACTCTGGTCTTTGATGAGGAAGCTACTTCTTAGGGGGAGTAGTTGGTATTTTGTATGAACTTGATTTTTGTAACTTTGGCATTTGATGTCAAAGTGGGAGAGATATCTATGGAAAAACACATTATCTTTTGAGGAGAGATTGGTATTGAAAATAAATCTTTGGATAAACCCATGTTGCTCCTAGGGGGAGAAATTGTTGTCTAAGGGAGATTGTTGGTTTTTGGTATTTGGCATTTCCGTTTTGGCACTTTGATGGTTTTTCCATCTTGTGTTGCCATCAATGCCAAAGGGGGAGATTGTTGGTATTTTGGTATGGTTTTTTCATTGATGTCAACACCTACTGAAAACTAGCACTTTGGAGATCCAACAACATTCACCGGCAAGCAAGTAACTATTGCACAGTTACTGGTATATGGTTCACCGACAGGATATAATGTTCACCGGATCCTGAAATAATATGGAAGACACTTGATAATGTCGAAGGCATCGTGTGGACACTTTGTTTTGAAGAATTGATCATTGGTATATTCATATTTGCATATTTTCTTTTATCAGCAAATAGGTCTAGGGTTATCTAGGGTTACACCGACAGGTTTATCTTTTCCAGATCAACATGGCATGCTATGGAGATGATTTATTATTGATGTAAATGCATTAAGCCGACATGTTTAATCGGTTATTGCATCGGATATTATATTGTATGTAAAATGTTTATTTTAATATCTTGTAGAGCCGACCTACTAAAATTGGTCTTAGGTTATGGTATAAATGTAAGATCTTATTTGTAAGATCAAGTGTGGAATGCGAAAAAGAATTGAGTGAAGGTATATGCAAGATTAAGCAGAGCTATACATGAAGACATCATTTGAAGGTGAAGCTAGGTTTTTGTATAAGCATATCAGCATTACACTGGTACTGAATCCAACATATGAAGATGCTATTTTGTGCAATACATTCTTATTGGATTTAACCATCCAACTGTAGTCAGTGTGACTCCCATTTTGTGATTGAGAGTGAGCTCTAGGCTGTTGGCCTTTCTGCATGTGCAGACCCCATTTATGTACACTTACTATCTACAGTAGTATCATCTGATTGTGGGTAAGGTTTCCCACCGTGGTTTTTCCCCTTACAGGGTTTCCACATACAAATATTGGTGTTATGTGTTGTGGATGACTTTATGTTTATGTTTCATGCATTAATCTTTACTGGTATAGCAATTTACTGTTAACACTGTCTACCGACATATTTAACTGGTTTACCAGTATTAAGCATCAAGTTGTTTAATTGGTTTTTGGTTTGAATTTATTTGACAACTGATTCACCCCCCCCCTTCTCAGTTGTCTCTGGGACCTAAAAATCTCTGCTAGGTAGCTTCATGCTACATTGATCTAGGATTTGGATGGGCTCCACTGGCACCACCCCCCGATCCTATACCTGTAAAGATTGCCAATCAAGAATATGAGATGCATAAGGATGCTAAGGCTTCAACAAAGAAACATGGAAGACATTATGGATTCGAGCTAGAGCAAGTGGTAAAGAAATTCTACAAGCGAATGGATTAATAACTTCCAGCACATCAAAGGGTCCCACATATCTTGGTGCCAACTTTGATGATTTCCTAAATGAGATAGATCTCTTATGAGGCTTGACCCTCAAAAAGACTTTATCTCCCGCAACAAACTATTTGAAAGTCCTATTTCTATCAGCATATCTTTTCTCTCTATAGGCTACCTCTTTTAATCTTGTCTTGATGAAGTTCATTTGCTCATCCATTTCATTGAGAATATTAGGACCAATAATGATCCTGTCTGCCATTTTATCCCAACTAATGGGTGTGCCACACTTTTGTCCATAGAGTGCCTCAAAAGGTGCCATCCCTAAAGATGCATGAAAAGAGTTGCTACATGCAAACTCAACCAAATGCAAATACTCCTCCCACTTGAATTGTTGATCCATGCAATACATTCATAAAAGAACTTCCACAACCTGATTAACCCTTTCTGTTCAGCCACCAGTCTGAGGATGATATGCCAAACTAAAGTTCAATCTGGTTCCTAAAGCTGCAAACAATGTTGTCGAGAATCTAGATTTCATCCTGGTATCCCTATCTGAAATAATGGTTTTTGGTACACCATGCAATCAGAATATATCTCAAGCACAAATTTCTTTGCAAGAATAAATGATCCATCCTTGAGATTTCCAGGTATAAAATGTACAAATTTTGTCAATTTATCCACAACTACTAAGATGGTATCATGCTTATTTTTTCTCATAGGTAACCCTTGAATAAAATCCATACTGATTACTTGTCACTTATACTTAGGTATGACATGTTGAAACAAAATTCCTACCAGATGAACATGCTCAGTTTTCACTCGCTGGCATTCCAAACACTATGCCACATACTCAATCACTTTTTTCCTGAGTTTAGGCCAAAAATACAAAGTTTTCAATTTAGCTATCATCTTTGTCACTCCAGGATGTCATGAATAAGGCGTATTGTGCACCTCATGCAATATTAATTTCCTTAAGTCTCCACCTTCAGGAATATACATCCTTCCTTGGTATCTCAAAATACCATCAGGTTCCAATTCATATTCATCAAATCGGTGATCTGAAGGATCTACTCCCAAGGCTTGCTTAACCCTTAGGTAATGCTCATCTTCAAAAAGATTCTACAACACTTGCTGCTTCAAGTTTCACCTAATAGTAACCATAACAGTTAGATGTCTTCTTCTGTTGATAGCATCTGCTACCCTATTTTCCTTTCCTTTGATATATTCAATACCAAAATCATACTCACTTAGGAATTCATGCCACCTTCTTTCTCTTGCATTGAGGTTAGGCTATGTAAAATTATATTTCAGGCCTAAGTTGTTTGTTTTCAACTCAAATGGCTTCCCTAGAAGGTAATGCCTCCAAATTTGTAATGCATGCAAAATATCTAAAAGCTCTAAATCATGTGGTGCATAGTTCAACTCATATTATTTCAGTTTTCTAGACTCAAAAGAAATCACTTTTCCTTCTTGCATTAACATTGCTCCTACACCTTCACCTGAGGCATTTGTAATCATTGTGAAGTATCCATTTGGATCTGGTATAGTCAAGACTGGTGTTGCTGTCAATTTTTGCTTCAAGAGTTGAAATGACTCTTCGCACTTCTCTGTCCACTCAAATTTCCTTCCCTTCTTCTGAAGAGAATTAATAGGTGACTTGCTATCCTAGAAAAATCTTCCACATGCTTCCTATAGTATCTTGCAAGACCCATAAAACTTTCAACCTCTATAACACTCTAAGGTGTTGGATAGTCTACAATTGCCCCTATCTTTGCAGGATCAACTGAAATTCCTTCAGTAGATATAACATGACCTAGGTAGTGCACCTTTTCTTGAAAGAAAGAACACTTTGAAAACTTACCAAAAAGCTTTCAATCCCTTAGCCGTTGCAAAACCATCCATAACTGCTTCTTGTGTTCCTCTTCATTCTTAGAATAGATCAATATGTCATCAATGAATATAAGTAAAAAATAATCTAGATAATCTCTAAAAATGTTGTTCATTAGGTTCATCGACATTGCTGGGGTATTGCTTAGACCAAAAGGTACGACCATGAACTCGTAGTGTCCATACCGAGTTCAAAATGTTGTCTTAGGAATATCCGCATCCTTAATCCTTAGTTGGTGATAACCAGATCGAAGATTGATCTTAGAGAATACTGTAGCACCCTTCATTTGATCAAATAAATCATCTATCCTAGGAAAAGGATATCTGCTCTTAATGGTTACCTTGTTTAGAATCTTGTAATCAATACATAATCTCAAGGTACCATCCTTCTTCTTCACGAAAATTACTGGTGCACCCCACAGGGATACACTAGGTCTTATGAAACCTTGCCTAAGCAACTCGTGCAATTGAGCCTTAAGCTCATACAATTCTTTGGTAGTAATTCTGTATGGCACCTTGGAATGTAGCTTGGTTCTAGGTAAGAGTTCTATAGAGAAATCAAATTCCCTTTTTGGTGGTAACTTTGTAAGGTCTTCTGGAAAAACATGCAAGAATTATCTAAGAACTAGATAATCCTTAGGGCTCTTCTTGGCATTATCTAAGTCACTTACAATGATAGTAAAAATGGAACATCCCTTCCTTTGGGCTTTCTTGAGTTGCATAGCTAAGATGTGTCTCAATTCAAGAGGCTTTTGAGACCCAAGAATCTCAACCGGATTTTCAAAATCATCTATGCAACTAACAACCTTATCCTCACAGTTTACTACAACTTTTTTGCTCAGTTAACCAATTGATACCTAAGATCACATCATACGATCCCAGTGGTGCCACATATAGATTGACCTGAGTTTGCAAACTAGGAAGCTCTAGATCACTGCAAAATAGACATGAATCTACCCTTTTCTCTGCTCAATTTCCATATTGAACCATCCATGCATTTGACATATAACCAGGTCTAATAAAAAATCTAGAAACTACTTTAGGATCAATAAAGAATTCAGTAGCTCCTGTATCTATCAAAATAGAAATCGATTGACCAAAAATCTTACCCGTCATCTGGATAGGTGAAGCCTGAAAATTAGCCTCCTCTTTGAACTGTGGAACATTGTGGACAATTTGAAGCAAAATTATTTCCCCCACAGTTGTAACATCCATCTTTAGTTCTTGGGTGTCCCCCTGATCTATTCCTGTTGAAGTTCTGCCTAGTATTGGAATTAGTGAAGTTTGTGTTATTGTTCACTTTCTTGTTTTCACCATGGTTCACTCCTCCTCTCTCTAGATTATTAGGTCCTCTTTTCAGATTCCCTATGTATGTCGGTTGCCCTTCCGTTGATCATTTTTTTTTTAAATTTCTATTCCCAAAACGTGGTTTAGTATTCACATTCTTTCATAAATTTTCTAACTACTGCAACTTCTATTCATGTTTAGTTGCTTTCTCAAAAAATTCATCCATAGTCAATAGATTATGAATATCCACTTCCGTTCAAATGTGAGTCCTCAAACCCAAGATGAACTTCCGAATGTGGAATCGTTCATCCATCTGGTACTGTGGAACATACTTTAGGAGATTGGTAAACTTCTCCCAATATTGAGTAATTGTCATACCACCTTATGTCATATTCTGGAATTAAGTCATCTTCTTGTCAAAGAATAACTAAGGAAGCCACCTCTTCCTAAATGATTGTAGAAATAGTTCCCAGGTAATATCACTAGGCTCTAACTTTTTTTCAGATTTCTCATTGTCCTACCATGTCGCATCTTCTCCAGTAAGCTGATAAGCAGCCCATACTGCTTTAGTTTCATTGGACATGTTACGAAGTTCAAAATACTTCTCCATCTCAATCACCCAAGCTTCAGCACCATCACCAATGACCGTACCGTCGAACTTAGGTGGGGATATCCTTTTCATGTCTTTGGCTAGCTCCCCTTCAATACTAGCTCTATAATTAGGTTTTCCTCACTTCTAGGAATTTCATTTCTAGGTTGCTCTTCCTGTTGAGGTTGTTCATTTTGAACCTCACCAACCCTTCAAACTTCTTGTTTAATTCCATCCATCCTAACATTCCGCTCATTCAAAAGATCAAGAATCTGGTCAAGTCTTTCATTCCCGTTGCTTGATCCAGCTCTACTAGTTTTAGAACCCATTGCAATTCAACAATTTCCTGTATCAAGGAATGTTTCTTTAGCATGATGGTCAAAGGTCCTAGTGCTATAAACCTAGGGCTCTGATACCAAAATGTAACGACGTAAAAAGTTCTAAATTCAATTATAAAATGAAACTCTTTATTCTTAAATAAACTCATAATTCTTTTAATAAGTCTATTTTGATTCCAGTATTCCATCCTTATCTCTAAATGATCCTTCCATTGATATCATAATAAACATGAGATTTCTAAAAAGAGATAAAGATTCTTTAATCAATTAGGAATTATAGTAGTATCTCAATCATATCTACATACAATACTTAGGCCTTTCCAATGCCTTACGTTCAAATAACAAGTAAAATATAAAGTAAAGGATGAGATGCTTCCATTGATTTGCAATCCAAGCTATCTTCAATGCAATTTTTAGAATCTGGTGCGTACCTAGAATGATACATGTATTTTCAATTTTCTAATTCCATAAAGAAACAAGCAAGATCACTTGAGGATATGATAGAGAGCATAAAATGTATCCATCTATTTCAATGGTCAATAAGTTACTTGGCCGAATATAATGCCATGCATAGCAATAAAATATAGTTTGGAAAAGAAAACTATTCTTTCTATAATTCCACATACGACACTCGTCCCGGAAGGTAACTTTCCCACAAACACAAATATATCTAGCTTTCCTATTATTTGTATGGTATTAAAAAAAAAGAATATACAAGAAGACAATCTTTCGCTAAATAGATATAGAAGAAAAAGTCTTTTGTTTACAACCAATACACCTATTAAGAATACAATCTTTCGCTTCTATCTTATCAAACAAATCAAGGATAAGAATTAAAAATAAGAAGGTGTAACACATGTATGCATATTTAGCATATAGACAAAAGTAAAATTCAGAAATAGAAACTATGAGTACACATTCTTTTATCTTTTCTCATAAAATCCAAATAGCGTAATCATACATGTTATGGTTTGAAATTTCTAAGTTTAGAATGTATAAGTTCTCTATCTTTCCACATGTTTTTTACTATCTACTTCTTTTCTCAAATTTAATACTAATAGATGTTTTCCATGATCTTAAATGATAATTCTAATTGCACATACCTATATGGCTTTTTCAAACGAAATTTAAATAATCAAATCTCAAGATATTTATGTTCTTATTCTCTAATTATTAAACAAACTATTGCTCATTTAAGAGCCTACCTCTGAAATTCGAACCAAGTCTGATATGATCAATGATAATCTTCTCCAATTCTATATGTAATAAGTCTAGATTTCCAATGCTTTTCTTGTTCAATTACTTGATTTCTCTCCTCTCTATTCACTATTATTTATTCTTTTTGTTCTACTCTCTCCATTCTCTGCCTATTCTTACTGTCTTTTTCCAATACCGTCTCCTCTCTCTCTCTCTTTGTTTTTTGTTTTACTAATGATACATATTTATGCTAAATGCATGCTATTTTTTCTACTATAATCCAACATTACTCCCACTATTATAGTTGCTTTACTGTGTCACCCATGCATATCTAATGGCACGTCGAGCAGTTCACATGCCATGCAACGTTTATTTCAATGACTTTTACCACATTGATCAGTTATTGTTCAGCCTGCAGTCCGTGTTCAAATTCAACACAAACATTAAGTGCTTGTTCTGTGGCATGGTCGACATTAATACCATTTTACTTTTGCAAACAATTTCTAAGTCTTTATGCAAAGTCGACCTCACTAGTATCGAACTCCCTCATAAACATGCTTTGTTGATTATGACTTGGCATTAATAAATTCGCCAATCATATCGGTTATTATGCTTTTAAATAAATCATTTTTCATGTTTATATTTATGTATATATACAATGAATTTTCATAAAACAAAATAATTTAATTTCATAAATATATTTACATGTATAATAATTACGTACATATATATGTGTATATGATTGAGTTATTATTCGATCTCATATATATATATATACATATATATATATATATACATATATATATATATATATATATACATTTATATATGTATATGTATATATATATATATATATGTATATGTATATATATATGTATGTATATGTATATATATATTATATATATATATATGTCATTATCTGGAAATCAAAAAGTGGAAATATAAGCATTGATGTTTCATCCATTTCATTATGAAACTTGTACACTATCTGCCCACAAAATGCACATTCAATCAAAATACATGTATAAGGGTATGTGCACCAAGTTGTGGTACCAAAAGGGGGTCTTAAGATGCCACTTTTTTTTTTTTTTTTTTTTTTCTGAAATCAGCAAAGTCTGAACTTCAACGACAAATTGAAGATAGTTACACTCCACATTTGAAGATGCAACAAGAACAATAGTCACATAGCTTCGAGTTTACTTTCTAAACTACTATTTTTTTTTTAAAATGGTGGATGTTAAGGCCTTCAAAAAGGGGGGCCACAAAAAGTGGTCCTATTTTTATGCAAAAAACATAACATAGCATCTGTTGTGGCCCCCTTAAAATGTTACTTTTTTTTTTGAATTTTTAAAATCTCTTCGGTGAGAGATTAGCTAACACCTTGTAGTTTATGTCAGATTTTTTCAGCTAATTTTTTAATGAGTATATGATTTTTTACTAATTTTCGAAGTGGAGACATCCTTAAAAAATAGAAATTTGAGCATGCTCCCCCCTGAAATCTTTGATAACTAATAAAAAATCATTTTTTAAAAAAAAATTGTGTAGAATGGAGTCTAGTTTCTACAAATATAAATTTCTTCAAATCCAATGAACATGTAAAAAACTATACCCAAAATAGTGCATGTTTGTTTTTGACAAAAAATGGACACACTAACAAAATAAATTATGGATGAAAGCCAATGAAATCAAAATGTAAAAAAATTACATTCTTGGATATCTAAGAGAGAGATTGAGGTTTGTATGGTGTTTTTTTTTAGTTTCATTGAAACATGTGCAAACCTGATGGAGAGCACAGCCAAAAATATGTGAAAATTTTTAATCTTCTAATAAAAACACGTCTCAAGTCTGAAATGGTCGTCCAACCCTTTGGTTTGGATGCCCAAGTACAATCCAACCCAAAGGGTTGGTGGTTTCCAATCCAAACCGTTTGGCAAGCACCAAATATGGCACTTGTCAAATGCAAAATTTTAAATTTTCACATTTGGCGCGTGCCAAATTCGGCACACGCCAAATGTGAAAAGTCATTTTTTTGCATTTGGCGAGTGCCAAATGTTTTGCATTGTCCAAAGTGAATGTTTTGTGAGTGTGTAGATTTTCCAATCTGGGTACAATTTATATCCACCCTCAAAGGAGAATATATACATGAAATATAACATTTAAGTATAAGTCACATTTCAATATGTCTTTTTTCTTTCTTATACTTTTAGTTATATTTCATGTATATATTGGCAGCATGTTTGAGAGTGGTTTCAACTCTTTAGGACTTATAATGTAGATTCTAGTTTTAAGAGGATCATATAAATTTCAAACTTAGTCAAATTTCAGTAATCAACATGTTCCTATTAGCATTCTTCAGCTATGCATCTCACCTTCTTTATCGTCCCCAAACTCTAGACCTATCTCTATCCCTCTCTTGTCTCTCTCACTTCTGTCTCCCCTCTCTAGGTAAACCCAACTTCTCTACCTTTCATTCCTTCCTTAACCCCATATCTATCCTTGACTCCCTCCCTCTCTCTTCTCTCTCATTATCTTACTATTTCACTCCCTTCCCTCTCCATTCTCTTGGTCACTACCTATCTCTTCTATCTTCTCTCTCCCCATATCTAGGTCTCTTCCTCCCTCCCTATTCACCTCACTACCTCTCCCTCTCTATATTATTACCCACCTCTCTCCCCCCTCTAGGTATCTCACCTAATTAATTGTCCACCCTGTAGTTATCTCCCCCCATCTCCATATTTATCTCCCTCTCCCTTACCCCTATCCATTTATGAAATCTCTCCCTCTATTCTCTCTCTTCAACCTATCTATCTCCTCATTCCTTAGGTCTCTGAATCCCTCCATGTCTACCTCTCCATCCATCCCCTCTTAGTCATCTCTTTTCTATTCTATATATTCCCTCTCTCCATTGTCTAGGTTGTCACCTCTCCCTCCTACTCTCTCTACCTCCCTCTCTCAAATTTCTATGTTTCTCCCTCATTCCCTCTCTGCCTCTATACTTATCCATTAATGTCTCATTAGGCACCTATCTTTAAGCCCCTCTATCTATCTCTCCTCTATCTCTCCCATCTAGGTATTTAATCTCTCTCTCATGCTCTACATATCTCATCTCTCTATTTATCCCCTCTCTAGTTCTCTCCATTCCTCTCCACCTCTCTCTCTTCATCACCCCTTACCCATCTCCCTTTATGAACTCTCTCCTCTTATCTCTCTCATCACCTCTTTATCTACCAATAAATCTAGATCTATTACTCCCCCTTTCTTATCTCTATTTTTTCTCTCTCCCCTCTCTAGGTCTCTCCTATAGTCTCTCCCTCTCTCTCTCACCTTCCCTCCTTATCTCCATATCTATCCTTCCCTCCCTCCATCTCTCCTCTTCCTTTTGTTTCTCTCCACTCTCTCTATGTTCTCTTAATGAATACCTCTCCCTCCTAACCTCCCTTTCCATACTTATTTTTCTCCTTTCCTCCATCTTTACATATCTACATCCCCCTCTTTGTCTCTTAATCCCCCTGTATCTCCTTCACCTCTATCTTTCCACCCTAGGTCTCTCACCTCTCTCCTCTAATTCTTTCATTTCAACCTTCTTACCCCTCTTTCTCTCTTTGTGCACTTATCTCTCTTATTTTATTCTCTTTCCCTCACCTATCTACTCTTCCCTCTCTAATTCTCTCAGCCACTCCCTATGCACCTCTCCCTTTCTTTGTAGATCTCTCTATCTCTTTATTCTTCCCTCTCCCCTCTCCCCTCTTTTTTCTCCCTCCCCTGTATAGGATTTAGATAATAGGTTGTAGGATATAAGGTTTACGGTATGGGGTACAAGATTGATGGAACATTGTTTAGGGTAGATAGGGTTTAGGGTAGTGGTCGTATTGATACTTAGGACACCATATGACCCCTTAAGACACAATATGACCCCTTAGGATACCATATGACCCCTTAGGACACCATATGACCCCTAACAACACCATATCATGTCCTAAGGGGTCATATGGTATCGTTAAGGGTCATATGGTGTTCTAAGGGGTTATATGGTGTCGTTAGGGGTCATATGGTGTCATACGGTATTCTCTGACTCCTTAGGACACCATATGACACCTAAGGACACCATATGGTATCCTGAGGGGTCATATGGTGTCCTAATGGGAAATATGGTCTTCGATGACCCCTTAGGATGCTATATGACCCCTAATGACACCATATGATTTCCTAAAGGGTCATATGGTGTTTTATGACCCCTTAGAGCACCATATGACCCCTAACAAAATCATATGGTGTCCAAAGGGGTCATATGGTTTCCTAAGGGGTCATATGATGTTCTAAGGAGTCATATGGTATTCTATGACCCCTTAGGACATCATATGACCCCTAATGACACCATATGGTGTCCTAAGGGGTCATATGGTGTCATTATAGGTTATATGGTGTCCTATGGGGTCATTAGGTGTTCTATAACCCCTTAGGACACCATATGACCCCTAACAACACCAAATGGTATCCTAAGGGGTCAAATGGTGTCCTATGACCCCTAACATCACCATATGGTCTCCAAAGGGGTCATATGATTTCCTAAGGGGTCATATGGTGTTCTAAGGGGTTATATGGTGTTCTATGACCCCTTAGGACACCATATGACCCCATACAACACCATATAATCCCTAATGATGCCATATGGTGTCCTAAGGGGTCGTATGATGTTCTATGACCCCTTAGAACAACATATGACCCCTAATGACATATGGTGTCCTAAAGGGTCATATGATGTTCTATGACCCCTTAGGACACCATATGAGCCCTCAGGATACCATATGACCCCTAAAAAGACCATATGGTGTCTTAAGGGGTTATATGGTGTTCTATGTCCTCTTAGGACACCATATGACCCCATACGACACCATATGACCCCTCACGACACCATATGGTGTTCTTAGGGGTCATATGGTGTCCTAAGGGGTCATAGAACACTATATGACATCTTAGGACACCATATGACCCTAACAACATTAGATGACCCCTTAGGACATCATATGGTGTTGTTAGGGGTCATATGGTGTCCTAAGGGGTCATAGAAAACCATATGACCCCTAATGACACCATATGACCCCTTAGGACACCATATGACCCCTAACGACATCTTAGGACACCATATGCCATATGGTGTCGTTAGGGGTCATATGGTCTCATATTATGTCCTAATAGGTCATAGAATACCATATGACCCCTTAGGACACCATATGATCTCTAACGACACCATATGACCCCTTAGGACAGCATATGACCTCTAACGACACCATATTATGTCTTTAGGGGTCATATGGTGTCACAAGTGCTCATGTCATGTACTAGGATGTTAAAAGGGGTCATATGGTGTCCTAGGGGGTCATAGAACACCATATGACCCCTTAGGACACCATATGCCCCCTTAGGACACCATATGGTGTCCTAAGGGGTCATATGGTGTCCTAAGGGGTCATATGGTGTCCTAAGGGGTCATATGGCATCCTAAGGGGTCATATGGTATTCTATGACCCATTAGGATTCCATATGACCCCTTAGGACACCATATGACCCCAAACAACACCATATAGTTTCGTTAGGGGCCATATGGTGTCATAAGGGGCCATATGGTGTTCTATGACCCCTTGGGATACCATATGACCCCTAAGACCACCATACGGAGTCCTAAGGGGTCATATGGTGTTGTTAAGTGTCATATGGTGCTGTTAGGGGTCATATTGTGTCCTAAGGGGTCAAATGGTATTCTATGATCCCTTAGGACACCATATGACCCATAACAACACCATATGATGTCCTAATGGGTCATATGGTTTCCTTAGGGGTCATATGGTGTCCTTAGGGGTCATATGGTGTTCTATGAGCACTTAAGACACCATATGACCCCTTAGGACATGTCATATGGTATCGTTAGGGGTCATATGGTGTCCTAAGGGGTCATATGGTATTCTATGACCCATTAGGACACCATATGACCCCTAAGGTGTCGTTAGGGGTCATATGGTGTCTTAAGGGATTATACAGTGTCCTAAGTGGTTATATGGTGTTCTATGACCCCTTAGCTCACCATCTGACCCCTTAGGACACCATATGACCCCTAAGGACACTATATGGTGTCCTAAGGGGTCATATGGCATTGTTAGGGGTTATATGGCGTCCTAAGGGGTCATCTGATGTGGTTAAGGGTCATATGGTGTCCTAAAGAGTCATATTGTGGTCTATGACCCCTTAGGACACCATATGGTATCGTGAGGGGTTATATGGTGTTGTATGGGGTCATATGGTGTCCTAAAGGGACATAGAACACCATATAACCCCTTAAGACACCATATGGTGTCCTGAGGGCTCATATGGTGTCCCAAGGGGTTAGAGAGCACCATATGACCCCTTAGGACACCATATGTTGTCATTAGGGATCATATGGTGTCCTAAGGGGTCATAAAATACCATATGACCCCTTAGGACACCAAATGACTCCTTAGGAAATCATATGACCCCTTACGATACCATATGGTGATGTTAGGGGTCATATGGTGTCCTAAGGGGTCATATATTCTATGACCCCTTAGGACACCATATGACCCCTTAGCATACTAGATTACATGTCATAAGGGGTCATATGGTCTCTCAATGGGTCATAGAACACCATATGAACCCTAAGGGCACCATATGACCCCTTAGGACACCATATGGTGTCGTTAGGGATCATATGGTGTCCTAAGGGGTCATAGAACACCATATGACCCCTTAGGACACAATATGACTCCTAAGGATGCCATATGACCCCTTAGGACACCATATGGTGGTATTAGGGGTCATATGGTGTCCTAAGGGGTCATAAAACACCTTATGACCCCTTAGGACACCATATGACCCCTTATGAAATCATATGACCCCTTAGGACACCATATGGTGATCTTAGGGGTTATATGGTGTCCTAAGGGGTCATAGAATACCATATGACCCCTTAGGACACCATATGAACCCTTAGGATACCATATGACATGTCCTATGGAGTCATATGGTGTCTCAAGGGGTCATACAATACCATATGACCCCTTAGGACACAATATGACCCCTAACGACACCATATGACCCCTCAGGATACCATATGGTGGTCTTAGGGGTCATATGGTATCCCAAGGGGTCATAGAACACCATATGACCCCTTATAATACCATATGATGCCTAACAACACCATATATGGTGTCCTAAATGGTCATATGGCATCCTAATGAGTCATAGAATACCATATGACCTCTTAGGACACCATATGAACCCTAAGACCACCATATGGTGTCTTGAGGGGTCATATAGTGTCATTGGAGGTGATATAGTGTTGTTACGGGTTATATTGTGTCCTAAGGGGTCATATGGTGTTATATGACCCCTTAGGACACCATATGACCCCTAATGACACCATATGGTGTCCTAAGGGGTCATATGGTGTCCTTAGGGGTCATATGGTGTTTTATGACCCCTTGAAACACCATATGACTCCTTAAGACATGTCATATGGTGTCCTAAGGGGTTATATGGTATCCTAAGGGGTCATATGGTATTCTATGACCCCTGAGGACACCATATAATCCCTAACATTGCCATATGTTGTCCTAAGGGGTCATATGATTTCCTAAGGGGTCATGTGATTTCCTAAGGGGCCATAAGATGTTCTATGACCCCTTAGGACACCATATGACCCCTAAGACCACCATATGGTATCCTGAGAGGTCATATAGTGTCGTTAGGGGTCATATGGTGTTGTTAGGGGTCATATTATGTTCTAAGGGGTCATATGGTGTTCTATGACCCCTTAGGACACCATATGACCCCTAACAACACCATATGGTGACCTAAGGGGTCACAGGGTGCCCTTAGGGTTCATATGGTGTTCTATGACCCCTTAAGACACCATATGACCCCTTAGGACATGTCATATGGTGTCCTAAGGAGTAATATGGTATTCTATGACCCGTTACGACACCATATGAACCCTAATGTCACTATATGGTGTCCTAAGGGGTCATATGATTTCCTGAGGGATCATTTCATGTCCTAAGGGGTCATAGAATACCATATGACCCCTTAGGACACCATATGGTGTTGTGAGTGGTCATATGGTGTCGTATGGGGTCATATGGTGTCCTAAGGGGACATAAAACACCATATGACCCCTTAGGACACCATATGGTGTTTTTAGGGGTCATATGATATCTTGAGGGCTCATATGGTGTCCCAAGGGGTTATAGAACACCATATGACCCCTTAGGACACCATATGTTGTCATTAGGGGTCATATGGTGTCCTAAGGAATCATAGAACACCATATGACCCCTTAGGACACTATATGGTGTTTTTAGGGATTATATAGTGTTGTATGGTGTCATATCATGTCCTAAGTGGTCATAGAACACCATATGACCCCTTAGGATGCCATTTGACCCCTAACGACACCATATGGTATCCTAAGGGGTCATATGGTGTCTTGAGGGGTCATATGGTGTTCTATAACCCCCTAGGACTCCATATGACCCCTTTTAACAACCTAGTACATGACATGACTACTTGTGACACCATATGACCCCTCAAGACACAAAATGGTGTCGTTGGGGGTCATATGGTGTCCTAAGGGGTCATATGGTGTCGTTAGGGATCATATGGTGTCCTAAGGGGTCATATGATATCTATGACCCATTAGGGCAACATATGACCCCTTAGGACACCATATGACCACTAACAACACCATATGACCCCTTAGGACACCATATGACCCCTAATGACACCATATGGTGTCGTTAGGGGTCATATGGTGTCCTAAGGGGTCATATGGTGTCCTAAGGATGCATTTGGTGTTTATGACCCCTAAGGACATCATATGACCCCTTAGGACACCATATCACCCCTTAGGACACCATATGACCCCTAACAACACCATATGGTGTCTTAAGGTGTCATATGGTGTTCTATGACCCCCTACGAGACCATATGACCCATTTTAACATCCTAGTACATGACATGACCACTTGTGAAACCATATGACCCCTCAAGACACAATATGGTGTCATTAGGGGTCATATGGTGTCCTAAGGGGTCATATGGCGTCATTAGGAATCATATGATGTCCTAAGGGGTCATATAGTATTCTACAACCCATAAGAGCACTAGATGACCCCTTAGGACACCATATGACCCCTAACGACACTATATGACCCCTTAGGACACCATATGACCCTTATTGACACCGTATGATGTCATAAGGGGTCATAGAACACCATATGAGCCCTTAGGACACTATATGTTGTCGTTATGGGTCATATGGTGTTGTTATGGGTCATATGACCCCTTAGGAAACAATATGACCCCTTAGGATACCATATGATCTCTTAGAACACCATATGAGCACTAAAGAAACCATACCATATGACCCCTTAAGACACCATATGGTGTCTTTAGTGCTCATATGGTGTTCTAAGAGATCATATGGTATCCTAAGGGGTCATGGAACACCATATGACCCCTTAGGACACCATATGTTGTCATTAGGGGTCATATGGTGTCCTAAGGGGTCATAAAACACCATATGACCCCTTAGGACACTATATGGTGTTTTTAGGGATTATATAGTGTTGTATGAGGTTATATCATGTCCTAAGGGGTCATATAACACCATATCACCCCTTAGGACACCATTTGACCCCTAACGACACCATATGGTATCCTAAGGGGTCATATGGTGTCCTGAGGGGTCATATGGTGTTCTATAACCCCCTAGGATACCATATGACCCCTTTTAACAACCTAGTACATGACGTGACTACTTGTGACACCATATGACCCCTCAAGACACAATATGGTGTCGCTAGGGGTCATATGGTGTCCTAAGGTGTCATATGGTGTCGTTAGGGATCACATGGTGTCCTAAAGGGTCATATGATATTTTATGACCCATTAGGGCACCATATGACCCCTTAGGACACCATATGACCCCTAACGACACCATATGACCCCTGAAGACACCATATAACCCCTAATGACACCATATGCTGTCATTAGGGGTCATATGGTGTCCTAAGGGTGCATTTGGTGTTTATGACCTGTAAGGACATCATATGACCCCTTATGACACCATATCACTGCTTAGGACACCATATGACCCCTAATGGCACCATATACCGTCCTAAGGGGTCATATGGTGTTCTATGACCCCCTAGGAGACCATATGACCCATTTTAACATCCTAGTACATGACATGACCACTTGTGAAACCATATGACCCCTCAAGACATAATATGGTGTCTTTAGGGGTCATATAGTGTCCTAAGGGGTCATATGGTGTCATTAGGGATCATATGGTGTCCTAAGGGGTCATATGGTATTCTATGATCCATTAGGGAACCATATGAACCCTTAGGACACCATATGACCCCTAACGATACTATATGACCCCTTACGACACCATATGACCCCTATTGACACCATATGGTGTCATAAGGGGTCATATAACACCATATGACCCCTTAGAACACTATATGGTGTCGTTATGGGTCATATGGTGTCATTAGGGGTCATATGATGTCCTTAGGGGCCATAAAACACCAAATGACCCCTTAGGAAACCATATGACCCCTTCAGACACCATATGACCCCTTAGGACACCATATGGTGTCGTTAGGGCTCATATGGTGTTCTAAGAGATCATATGGTTTCCTAAGGGGTCATAGAACACCATATGACCCGTAACGACACTATATGACCCCTTAGCACACCATATGACTTGTAACAATATCATATGTTGTCCTAAGAGGTCATATGGTGTCCTAAGATAGATAGTAATGGTTTCCTAAAGGGTCATATGGCCCACCATGCTCTTGCACATACCTAGATGGGTTATATAGAGATATAAGATACCTAGACGGGGAGAGAGGCGTGAGATACCTAGATAGGGTGAGAGAGAGGGGGTTGAGATATGGATGGAGATGTAGAGAGGTGGAGAGGGAATGAGGGAGAAACCTAGAGAGGGGTAGAGAGGGTGTGATGGAAAGCTAATGATGTAGACGGTAAAGAGAGAATAAGAATTAGTAGGGAAGGGAGAGAGAGATGGGGATAAGGAAAGAGAGAGAGAGAGGGATAGAGAGGGAGAGTAGAGGAAAAGAATGAAGATGCCAATAAATGTGAGGGAGGGATAAGAGGAGAGATGAAAGAATAAAGAGAGAGAAGAGTATGAGGGGTTGAGGGAGAGGTAGACATGGAGGGACTACAAGACCTGGGGAAGGAGAAGATAGAGAGGTGGTGGGAAAGAGAGAATAGGAGGAGAGAGTTAAAAAATAAATAGGGGTAAAGGGGGAGGGAGAGAACTATGGAGGGAACAAATAGATAGGTGAGAGAACTATATTGGGAAAGAGAGATGACAAACCTAGATGAAAAGATAGAGGAATGAGATAGATAGAGGTGGGGGAGAGAGCTGAGTAATGAGACATAATGCAGAGGTAGATAGGTGGAGAAGAAGGAAGTGATAAACCTAGAGAGTTGAGAGAGAGTTGATGACCTAGAATGTAGAGAGAGAGAATAAAAGAGGAAGAGAGAATAAAAAAGTGGGGTTGTGAGATATATATGGGGGTATGTATGGATGGGGAGGTAGAGAGGGAGAGGGGACTAAATGAAGGGAGAGACCTAGAAAGGGGAGGGAGGGAGAAGAGAAGAGATAGAAGAACAAAGAGAGGAGTAAGAGGGGATGGATGGAGAGGTAGACATGGAGGGAGGGAGAGACCTATGGAAGGAGGAGATAAAGAGGATAGGGGAGGAAGATAAAAGGAGGGAGTTCATAAAGGGATAGGGTTAAGGAGGAGGGCGAGAGAGGTAGAGAGGGACAAAGAGAACTATAGAGGGGGCATATAGATATGTGAGAAACCTAGATGGCCAAAGAGGAGTGAGATAGATAGAGGGGGATAAAGAGGGGTGGGTAACAAGACCTATATGTAGAGGTAGATAGGTGGAGAGGAAGGGATGGAGAAACCTAGAGAGGGGAGAGAGGGTGGGATGGAGAGGTAATGACCTAGACAATGAAGATTGAGAATAAGAGAGGAAGAGAGAAGACGAGAGAGTGGGAGAGGGAGACAGAGAGGGAGAGAGGAAGAAAGGAAGGTAGAGACCTGGAGAGGGGAGGGAGGGAGAATAGAAGAGATAGAAGAACAAAGAGATGATTAAGAGGAGATGGATGGAGAGGTAGATAAGGAGGAAGTGAGAGACCTAGAGAATGAGGAGATAGATAGGTTTGGAGAGAGAGAGAGAGAGAGAGAGAGAGAGAGAGAGAGAGAGAGAGAGAGAGGTAAGGAGAAGGGAGAGAAAGGTGGAGAAGGAGGGATATAACTAGAGGGTGGATAATTAGATAAGTGAGAAACCTAGAGGGGGAAAGAAAGGTGGGTAATAATATAGGGAGGGAGAGGCAGTGAGGTGAATAGGGAGGGAGGGACAACACTAGATATGGGGAAAGAGAGGATAAAAGGGATAGGTAGTGACCAAGAGAAAGGAGTGGGAGAGGAGAGAAATAATAAGAAAGTGAGAGATAAGAGAGAGGGAGAGAGTCAAGGATAGAGAATTGAGAGAGACAAGAGAGGGAAAGGGATAGGTCTAGAGTTTGGGGAAGATAAAGAGAGTGAGATACATAGCTAAAGAATGCTACTAGGAACATGTTGATTATTGGAATTTGACTAAGTCTTAAATTTTATATGATCCTCTAAAAACTTGAATCTACATTATAAGTCATATAGAGCTATACTTAAATGTTATATTTTATGTATATATTCTCCTTCGAGGGTGGATATAACTTGTGCCCAGATTGGAAAATCTACACACTCACAAAACCTTCACATTAGACAATGCAAAACATTTGGCAAATTTGGCATTCGCCCTATTTGGCGTTCGCCAAATGCAAAAAAATGACTATTCACATTTGGTGAGCGCCAAATGTGAAAATTCAAAGTTTTGCATTTGGCGAGCGCACGCCACGGCAAATGTGAAAATTCAAAATTTTCCATTTGGCGAACACCAAATAGGGCGAGCGCAACATTTGGCGCTCGCCAAATGGTTTGCTTGGGAGAATACCAACCCTGGTTGGATTTGCCTTGGGCATCCAACCCGTAGGTTTGGACAACCTTTTCATGCCAATGATGCAGTTTTATGAAAAGATAAAAAGTGGCACCTTTTTGGTACCACAACTTGGTGCACTTACCCATAATCATTTTAAAAACATTAAAATCAATCTTTCTTCGAATAAAAAAAATGTCAATTAAAACTACTTATACCAAATTCATCATTCTAATTTAAACAAATACTCAAATAAAGTCATTTAAATCATCTACCTTTGCAAGATACAAATTATGAATTCTAATGTGGTGTGTGAGATTCCATCAATTCTCGCGAATTCCATGAGCTAAAACAATTCTACCTGAACCATGTTCTCACCTTAATTCGCGTTCACCTGTTCCTACATTTACTTGCACTCAATTTCTCATTAGGACAATCCCAATTTCATAAAAATAGTACTAATCATTCAATTGCATGAAAATCATTTCATTGCATTTGAACTCCTATCTTATTTCACTAACAATTCCTTTTCCTTTTTATTTCATAAATAAAAAATAAACATTATTTTCCTAATAAAATAATTATAGATAATTATGGTTCATGACACCTGGGTCCACATTAAGGGGGATATATAGTTTAATTACATCATCCCCTTTACCTTTGGTCACCACCCCTTTCCATATTTTCTGCTTTTTCGAGCTTTGAAGGCCCAAGTCTTGGGGTTTAGAATGGGGAGTTTTCAACTTTTTGGTTGCATGTCTAGGAAGGTGTTTTATTTTTCTACTACTATTGGTATTAGGAGTATCTTTCTGTGAGGGGCCCTCATTCTTTGACAACCGATACTCTGAGTCATCAGACACTTGGAGTCATTCTAGTCCATGACCACTTCACCCACCTCCTTCTCATCCAACTCGGTATCAGAAACCACATGCACGTCATGGCAAGCCAAGGATTTAGGATTTTCCGCAATAAGGGAAGGTTTTACCTCATGTTCTTTGGTGTATTCCATAATAAGTAGGATTAACCCCTCATGCAAAACATGATTTTCATTGTTTTTGGCTTGATTTAAAAGACTATGCTCAAGCGATGAAAGTAAATAAAAAGGAATTGAAATTTTCCGATCATGCCTAAAATGATTTAGAATGGTGAAATGATAGGAAAAAATACTAGCTTATTGAGATCTTTCCTATTATAACCCCCATCAGGCATTTTCCTCACTTTGTTTGTCCTAGAAGATTGATGTAGGGCTTCCTCCGAGGTTTTCCTCTCTCTATAGAACTTATTTCCTTCCATATTTAAACTCGTAAGCTCCGCTATGAAAGGCTCATCAATAATTAATTCAACACCATACACATAGAGAATGCCTTTATGCCATCCCTTCACAAATTCTTCGGTCAATCTGTGATCCTGGCCCAGCAAATTTCTGAGGTAGGGCTCTAGATCGCCATCCACAATTTTATTCCAGAGCTCCTTGTTATGTTCCCACTTCTAGCATGAAGATGAATCCATTATGTTCTTGTCTCCCCCATAAAAATAGTACGTCTGCAACTTTTAATGTTCATAAAATTAAAACAAGACCCGAACCAATTGATACAAAACCAGACATACAAGAACAATCAGGAAATTTGTATCCACTTATTTCTAGAAATGACCTTCTCATGTGAATCGATGGTAAAATTAATATTTGGCTGTTGGGCAAGATTTTTGGCATCCCTTTGAGTTAGTTCACATAAGTGAATTGGGAAGGATTCCCTAGTCGTCCACCATTTGATTTCATCATTTAGCACACCAAGATTTGCCACGTAATCCACGAGAATATTGCCTTCCATAAAGACATGGGTAATTTGAATTTTGTTTAAATTGACAATCATACCGAGGCATTCTTGGATTAAATGTTTGATTGTCTTGCTAGGAGGCATCGTTTTAATCAATAAATTAATGTTATTTAGAGAGTCACTTTCTAACCAGACCTTTATATGCCCTCCACAAATATCAATTTGAAGCCCAATGTAGGTTGCATTTGCCTCACAAAGTGGTTTTTCTAAGTACCCAATGGGAGTGCCATTGTAGAGACAATCCTACCATTGTGATAACAAGCAACCCCCCCACAACCTGTCGGCCCAAAATTCCCTTTAGCCACCTCATCAACATTAATTTGTATCCACCCACTGGGAGGTGCAACCCAAGAAATGTTAGATCTGGTTTTCTTTATCTTTAAAATAGATCTAGATATATACTAGTCAATGTGCCATTTATTAATAATAGCCCAATCTAGATCAGAAGTAGGAATACCAAGATCAAGCCTTCAAGAAGGACAAAATGACACAAAATTTTCTTCGATATTGTTTTAAATATGATGGGCCACCAAGATGGCAGATTATTCATTGTCCCTAAATAAATAGTTATTCATTTATTTCTAGATGCCCCAAGCAATATGAGGGAGCATGAAATTCCATAAAATCTTAAGAGAAGGATTATCAGAAGGGAAAATCCATTGGTACGAACAATCCAACAAGCTAAGGTGGAAACACCATCTAATCCCCCAAAGATCATAAAAGTAAGCTCTGTCGTGCTTTGTGAAGTGTACCTGTACCTGCAAAATCAATGCACTCAATAAATCATTACAAGCAAGATATAATCAATGAAACACAAAACCATAGCTAATCGACTTATTGCCTCCTAGTAAATGCGAGTGTGGGTTTTGCTCTTAGATCTTAGTATGCAAATTCCAGTGACTTGACTACACTTAGATGGAGGATTTGAATGATTAAGATGCATGATCTAGCATGGTAGCATGATTAAGCTATATGAATTCATGATTATCCTAGCATGATTAAGCTAAGAGTTAAGCTGAAATGTGCATGATAACATTGCTAAAACTAATAAACTATAAGCTAGATGCCTATAGTAACAATGCAAATGAGCTAAAATTGAGCATGAATTAGTGAAGTGGATGAATTCGTGAATTGGCCATTTGTTCTCCAAAATAGGGTCTATTTATAGGATTTTCCAAGGCTAGGGGTGAGTTGGCATGAATCAACGGTTGAGATTGATTTGAAGATATCAATGGTTAAATTGGAGGAGGTTGGCAAAGGGAGTTGGATTAAAGGGAACACTTAGTGATAAGTGTCACAAAGGTTCTAGAAGATGTTGGATGAAAGGGGACAAGGTAGTAGGTAGAATGGGTTAGGTTTAGGAATAGTTAGGTTTAGGAGTGGTAGAAGTTAAGAGAATTTGAATTTAAAAATTCAAATATTAGGAAAATGGCTAATTAATCTCAACAAATCATGATTTGATTTGTTTTAATTAATTAGGAGATTAGAAGAAATGATTTTGGTGGGGGGAATTAATTAATTAAAGGGGTGAAATGAAATGAACCTATTTAATAAATCCTTAGATTTATTAATAAGTAGATGAAAAGGGAAATTTAATCAAATTGCTTAGTGAATTCAATTAAATTGGGGAGGAGGGATTAATTACATAATTGCTTATTTAATTAATTATCTTCAGACCATTTTTAGGTGTATACAAGCCCAAATATCATGAGCAAAAGAATAATGAATCAACAAATGGGCAAAATCTTCAACGGACTCCTTACAAAGAAAGAAACAATTAGGCATTGACATCCCTCTCCTGCATAGATTCTAAATAGATAGCACTTTGTATTGCATAAAGAGTCAATTTTTATTTTTATTTTTAGAGTCAGCAAACCATTCTAGAGAAAAGACTAGAAAGGGGCAAGAGAAAAAACCTAAGAAATAGAAAAACCTCCAGAGGATGAGCCCTCCCAAACTAGAAAATCCTCAACAAGGAAGGAGGGAATATGAATACCCAAAAGCCAATTCTAGAGAGGTCTTATCATCAGATCAATTTTGCTAAGATCAATCCACTGCCCCTTCCGAATATAATTAGCAACCCAGTAGCCAATCTACTCCACACACAACTCTGAATTGAATAGCCCAGTGAATTTTTCTCTTAAATTTAGTTTAAGCTAATCTAATAAGATGCATACATAGAAGAAAAAATTGACCAAGATTGACATTGATAAGATTGGTTAATAATATGATAGTTCTAATTAGATTAAACTAGTGAGGCTAGGTCATTACATAACCACTACATTAACGATAGAGAGAGAAAAACCATGGGACTCGTAAGGAGAGAGAGCCCACAACCTTCGTACTAGCTACCAAAAAAGAATAAAACTTGGTGAGAACACAAAAATAAACACCATAAAACCCAAAGACTATACTAGACTATAGATAGGAAAAGCGAAAAACCAATAGACCCACCACCACTAAAGGCACAAATTAAAGGCCTACCTGGTGGGAGGCTTCTCACTCTTCCAATCCTAGCTCACAACCTTCATCTTATGAGAGAATGACAGCTTATTGTTAGATTATTTTCCAGATGAAATAGTAGGGGACTCTAGAGTTGCTTTTGTAGACACCCAAAATTATCCAGTCTAATTAAATAAATATTTTATTTATTTAATTATCTAAGCTTAATTCTTCTATTAATTAAATAAATCTTTATTTATCTAATTAATTCATTTATCCTCTTCTAGCCTTATTTCTCATTTAAATAAATACATTTATTTATTTAAATTATCCTTTTCCTAAATTAAATAAATATTCTTATTTATTTAATTATCCTACTTCTTCTATTAATTAAATAAATCTTTATTTATTTAATTAATTCATTAACCTTTTCTACCCATGACACATGTCATTCATCTCTTAATTCATACACTACCTACCCCTTTCATTATTTTATTATTTCTTTTACCTACCCTCTAATCATAGCCGACCTCCTTTTACACCTCTCAATCTTATCCCTCCATTTCATAGTGTCTTCTATATAAGGAGATGCTTCCTTCATTATCAAACCCTAATCATTCTATGCACCCTAATCAATAATTCTAATCAATCATCCTAATCAATCATTCTAATCATTCTATGCATTCTAATCATTCATGCTAATAATCTTTTATGCAATTGACTACACTACGATCCTACTTGCAACCACATTCCGTTCTTTGTTGAGCTCTTGTGCATATAAAATCTGAGAGCAAATATATCAAGCAAGATCAATGGAGATAGGAAGAATGGAGATCAAAACCCTATTAGACATGTGATGGTATAATCTTTGTGATTTCATTTGATTTGCATTGTCTTAGGTAATCTTCATATGTTATGGTGGATCTTTGTTGATTGTTAGGCTAGGGTTTTGTGGTTGAATTCATTTAGCCTTTCAATATCGTTATTGTTGTTATCCATTTTCACCATATACATTTTGGCACGCCCCATGGGACATGGATTTTTCTTAGATCTATGTTTTTTGCATATTTTTCTAACCCTATATTGCTATTTTGTAAAACAATTTGGAGAATAACCTTGTGCAGCTAGGGTTTTGGACACAAAATCAAGATCTTGGAGAGATTCGATCATATCTCACAAACGGATGGGAAATTTTGCACCAAATTTTTTTCGCAGGTTGAAAAAAGTATCAGGAGATCTCAATCCAAAATTCAGAATTTTTGGAGCATATTTTTATTTTCTATTAATTTTTTATGATTTTTCATAAAAAAATAATTTTGAGAGCAAATGAGAGAATTTTTTGGATTTTCTTATATTTTTGGAAATCTCTAATAATTATACATAGGATCTGTTCTTTGTGAATTTAATTTTGATGCAAAATATTTCCCTAAAAATCGGATCTTTAAAAATTAGGGGTTTTCCTTATTTTGATCAGATCTCACACACAGCTTTGAATTTTGACATAAATTTTTTTTGTAAGTCAGGAACAGTATCAAAAAGATTCAATAAAAATTTCAGATTTTTTGGATTGATTTTACATTTTATATGATTTTTTTTTTTTTTTCATAAAAAATTAATTTTGAGAGCAAATTAGCGAATTTTTCGGATTTTCTTAAATTTTTGAAATCTCTCAGAATTATACATAGGATTTGTTGTTTGTGATTTTAAATTTTATGCAAAATCATTCCTCAAAAATTAGATCTTTGAAAATTAGGGTTTTGCATTATTTTACTCATATCTCACAAACTGCTTAGATTTGTTGCAGAAAATTTTTTGTGCAGGTTTGGAAGAATATCAAGACTCTCCAATAAAAAATTCAGATTTTTTGGATCGATTTTGCATTTTATATGAATTTTGTATGATTTTTCATAAAAAAATAATTTTTGGAGCAAATTAGCAAATATTTTGGATTTTCTTACATTTCTGGAAATCTCTTGAAATTTTACAAGTGATTTTTTATTTATGATGAATCAGATCTTTGAATTGGTCAACAAAACGCATTGTTGAAGGCCCCTATTTCACAAAGTCTTTTGGATCTAAAATTTACCTAACTTGTGTGCTTGCAGGAAGGGGTGATCATTTGAAACAATCCAAACTACTAATAAATCTTTGTTGCAGGTCCTTGGCAAGGGTTTTTTGGATTTTTATTCTGTGCCTTGTTTTCATAGACTAGCAAACACTTCAATTGGTGCACTAAAATTGAATCATTGTCTTTTGTGTCTTGAGCAATAGGCTCTTTTTGTTTAATCTTTAGAGGGCTTGTCTTCCTGTGTGGTCATTAGGACTACTAGTGAGAAGAGAATGACCCAAGTGGTAGCGAGGAAAACCCACCTCTTCCGAATCACTATAAACAATTGTATTCATGGTGAAAACTATGGATAACGTGTGCTGATTAGTTCATACCGACACTATGTCTCCCCATAAACCCGTTTGATCAAATTTATTTGATCATTTGTAGGGCGTAACCCCTACCGGCTGGGAGCCTTCTATATTTACAGAGCTGAAAGTGCCGCATGTATGGCCACACGAGCGGATGCCCTTACTAGCACCTTTTTTCTTTAGAAGCCCAAATCCTTCTAGTTGTTGGGGCAGGAGGTCGGACCTCTGGTAGCGGCCCACACACATACGGTTCTTAGTAGAGATACAAAGTTCACCATGGGGAGTTTTTGTGGGGACTGATGCTTGGCTGACCTAAGAAGTGAGTGCCGAGGGTGGAGCCAGTGAGGTCAAGCATCTAAGTATCCGCTCTGAATAGCGTAGCCTCAGGGGTAAAACCCCATGTGGGATCAACAACTATTGTCTTGGCCAGCCATAAGAATTGTGCTTGACTTATGTTAAACATTCAAAACATTCAAGACCAAACAACAAAACATTGTCTTTTGTGTCTTCAAGTGTATGCAAAACATTTTTTACATCAAACAACACACTTTTCTTGGTGTCATTTTGAGTCTAAACACTTGCAAACATTGAGTCCTCATCAACATTATGTCCTCTTGTCACGAAAAATAGTCAAACATTCAGATTTTGTCACAATCAACAACTTCACAAATTGGAAAAATTTTACAATCCAGCAAACAAGAGCAATCAGTTTCGGAATTCTTGAGCTTCCTAGGTTGTTTCTCCAGGTTTTCATCTAGCATTCAACTTGTCTTTGGGTCTCACAAAATCCATCATTGCTTTACACCTTACATTACATTCACAATTGTCTAAACTTGAGTCAAAAGGTAACTTGCTTGTCCTCACTATACTTTGTCAACACACTACATATAACAACACTTTGCTAAGTGGTCCCTCATCAAGGTTTCTTACCTCTGGGTCTCATTTGGTTTTACTTAGAGTCAAGTTCTACTTACCTCATCAAGAGAAACTATCCTCTCTTTGGAAGTCACACCTACTCTACTACATACATACTTGGTCTTACACTTTGGACATTGCAAGTACACTTCAGATTCATTTACATTCCATCCAACTCTTGGTCTTCCATACTCTTTCCATTTTTCATCTACTCTCACACATCTTGGTCAATACCTAGTTCATGGTTGAAACCCATCTTCAAAAATCTAGGAGATAAACTAAAGAGGCTCAAGAATCCGCAAACATGAGTTCTTATGAGTATGACAATGAGATGTTTTTCAATTCGGATCATACTACATTACCTGACATGGATGTCTATAGAAACATTCCAAATGTTGAGAACATGGACACTATAAACAACAATGCTACACACAATGACAATATGGACAACTTTTCCATACATTCAACAGATGTGGAATAATCCATTATGAATCCCCATTTCAATCGATTGGTTGAGGAAATAATGAGGAGGGATAGACAATACTTCTTACAAATGATGGCACAAAGTGGAGCCAAGATACCTCATGATTTTGACATGTCTCAAATAATGGAACATAGACCTTTGCAACAACCTCACTCCAATATGGATCAAAGGAGACCTAATAGTGGAGGAAATAGAGGACCACACATGGTACCTGAATCACCATCAACTTTGCTTCAAAAACCAGAGGTCCCACATACATATGGTCAAGCATATGATACTCACTTTTGTAGACCATTATGGAAGTCTTATGCAGACAGATATGCTCAATCACATACCAATGCTAAGGAACAACCACCAAAGCAATTGGATATTCAAAGGCCTGCTCAAAATTTGGACACAAGGAAACCTCATGTCAAATTTGGGGGCAACAAAATGGAACATGACATGCCTGTAGAATATGGTATACATGAGCAAAATAGATATGGGGTTCCTCAACATGAATCTATACCAAATGGTCCATATACACAGCATCATTACAGACCTCCTCCATATGAACATGTGTATGATCAATATCATCCATATATGCAACATGCGCCTCCTCCAATTGGTGCCTCAAGCATGGGGTATGGTCCAAGAAGTTGATCTCCACCTAAGAGCAATTTGGAGCAACAAATCAAGGACTTACAAAAGAAAATGGAGGACATAAATACACCAAAGCCAACATACACAATGAGAGACATATGTCTGTATCCATTTGACAAGAGCATTCCAATGCCTCCTTTTCCTACACACTTTGTGACGCCTAAATTTGATAAGTATAGAGGAAAAGGGGATCCTAAGGCACACATAAGACAATTTTTCATAGCTTGCATTGAGGTAGCAGCAGAAGAGACATATTTGATGAGATTATTCCCAAAAAGCTTAGGTGATCAAGCTATGGAATGGTTCTCCCAACTTCCACCTGGAATAAGTCATGGGGTGACTTAGCAGAGGCATTTATTCAACATTTCTCCTACAACATAGAGACAGACATATCAGTCACTACTTTGTGCAATACTAAGCAAAAAGAGGGAGAATCTTTTGCATCATTTTTACAAAGATGGAGAAATCTAGCCAATAGATGCTCTTGTGAAATTCCACAAAAACAAATGGTAGAAATGTTCACCCAAAATGTTAACAAAGAGATTGGTTATGACTTAAGGAAAGCTTGTTTGTCCACCTTCAAGGACGTTATTGAAAAAGGCTTAGCGACAGAAAAGGTCCTAACTGAACAAGGAGTCATCAAGCTATTCAAGGAAAACAAAGATGACTTTAAAGGAAAAGACAAGCCAAGATTTTGGAATAAAAACAAGAACACAGTCAATGATGGTGTTGTTGATGCCAACACAATGCGACCCAAATTCATTTTTTCTGGATCAAGTTCTACAAACAATCAAGTGAATACTCAAACAACTTCTAGATCACGAAGGAAGTATACCCCATTGGGAGAACCACTCGAGTCAGCTTTCAAGAAGCTTGTGGCAAACAAGGTAATCACAGTTCCAGATTTTCCTCCATATGAACCAAAGGTTAAACCAAATTGGTGGAATGATGATGAGTATTGTGAATTTCATAAGAGCAAGGGTCATAAGACAAGAAATTGTCATTGACTGAAAAACATCATACAAGATCTCATTGATAGAGGTGACATTGAGATTGAGGGACATTCGTCTAATCAAGAACATGAGATGTTTAAGGAACCATTCCCAAAACATGACAAGGGAAAAGCTAAAGCCATAGAGGATCAAACTAACTATACCAGAGCATCTTACAATTATGATTCAACTATCAATCACATCTCGATGGACAATTATGTCTCTACCATTATCATCAAGGACAAAACGTCTGAGAATTCTACTCAGAGATGCAGAATTGTCCTAAAAGGTGTTGGATCTTCTTCTGAACCTACCTCTGAATGTCATGTTACAACTCGTCGAGGTAAAATCACTTTGCAAGGTGCTCCAGCCAAGAACACTACCTCCTCATCAACCAAACCTGAGTATGACCTTGTAGAACAATTAGGGAAGACACCCACGCTCATCTCCATTCTTGAGCTCCTACGCATATCTCCCGCACATAAAGCCATTCGTGACAAAATCTTGAGAGACACTGCCATTCCTACTGATCTGAACGTGGACCGGTTTCAAGCCATGGTGGGATACCTTTCCATTCCACACTCCCTTACTTTCACAGAAGCCGATGACGCCTCCGTAAGTCAGCCACATAATGCACCATTACACATTGAAGCTTTCATACACAAACATAGAATAAAACGAGTCCTGATAGATGGAGGAGCAGGTCTAAACATTTGTACATTGAGCACTATTAAACAATTGGGATATTTTGATAAAGCTGTGAATTCTACAAACAAAATCACCATCAAGGCATATGATGATGAAGAGCGTTCATCCAAGGGCACAGTCATTTTACCTCTCAGAGTTGGGCCAGTTACAAAGGATGTGGTTTGTCAAGTCCTTGATTTAGATCTCACATACAACATACTTTTGGGACGTCCATGGATTCATGAGATGGGAGCAGTCCCATCCACATATCATCGATGTATCAAGTTCCCTCACAATGGAGTTGAAGTGACCATCAAAGCTGACCCAAATCCATTCATATATTGCAACAATCTACAACCTCGGTCAGAAATAACAATCCCAGTCAATCGAGAAGCTATTCCTTCATCAGCATATGTGGATCCAGAATCCTTGAAAGCTTTTACATCAAAACAAGCAGAGATCAAAGAAAAGTTCAAGTTTAAAGACATGGGATGTGGTGAGTATATCTTTCATGTTGATCAACTCCCACTATCTCCTAAGGTATTCAGTCGACAGGAACAACCTACAAACAATTTGCAATGCCAAGGAATTGGGTGTGAACCACCTAGTGTTGTGGCTACTAAGTCTGAATGCAAATCTCCTCTAGTGGTGCAAGCATCTCTTGATATCAATAGTCCTAAGAGTGGTTCCAGCAAAGAATCTATTGAGCATATCGCCAACCCTCTTGATAAATCACATAGCCTTACCATATCATCCACTCATTCCATTTCCACTCCACTTCCAGACTTGGATCAACAAGAATTACAAAAGCCCTTACTCATTGGGGATCAAAAATCAAGCTTTGAAAAGAAAAATCTAAAAGTCAATAATAAAGAAAAGTCCTTTAGTCCAAATCAAAATCAAAAGCTATTGGACTCTGCAAAAATCAAGGTCAGGGATAAAAATCCAATGAAAGAAAAAGAGCAAGAGTTGATCTCCCGTAATATCAAAATAACTGGGGGCAAAAATTCTACAATTGCAAGTCAAAAAGATTACTTGTTGATCCTAAGTCTCCATCACGCTATCCTACTTTCACTTCTTTTCACAATCATAAGCCTTCATCACTCATCCACTTGTTCCGCAGATCCATTCCCTTCTGGCGATACATCATGGACCTTTAATGGAGCTACCTCAAGGGACTTTGTTATTAGGGATGCCCGAACTTCTTTAGGTGACACGCATACGGGCCTGTGTAGTCCACACACTAGTAATTCTATCTCAATTCCTTCATCAAGGAAGACAGTCACTCGAGCTACACATCATTCAATCAAGGAACAATGCAGCTACAATCACGAAGTCAAACCTCGCACATTTGAGGTAGGTGACTTAGTTCTCAAGGAAAACCCTAAAAATCAGCAAGACAGAGAGAAGAAGGGCAAGTTCGAACCAAACTGGCTTGGTCCCTACATTATTATAGCAGCATATGGATCTGGGGCATATCAGCTCTCAACTACAAAAGGTGAACCTTTGGAGGATCCTATCAACAACATGCACCTTCGCAGGTTCTACACATAGCTCTTCAGAGTATCCTAATTCAAAAATACAAAAAAAATAAAAAAAAAATTTAAAAATACAAAAAAATTATAAAACAAAAAAATCGTTACTTGGTGAAAACCTGGCAAACAGGTGCCTTGTGACACAAAAAAACATTGAAAAATCGAAAAAAGTAAAGAAAAACATTTCGTCCAATGGTGAAAACCACTTCGGTGGTGCCCTGGGCAAGTACCATGGTGAAAACTGGGTCACCAATGCCATGCGTAGAGACATTGCTCCTCCCTCCTTCAGGATTCTCTTTCATCACTTCACTTTGCACACACTCACGACCAATTCATCCATAATAAACTTACCCATTCCCATCATGGCTTGTTATTGATCTACCCAAGATTGGTTAGCCATTCATAATAAACCTCCCTTTTCATCCCTTTCCATACATAATAAATCAGATCCTATCTGTGGCTAAGGCAAATCCTACGTCTAGTAATGGGTGTGGAACTGAGAACATCACATGTTTCGAGGAGTACAGTTTCTTCTAGATTCCTTCAGTCTATTCGCACACAATCCGCAATAAAGCAACATTTGTATCGTCAATCCGCAATAAAGCTTCATCTTTCCCGCAATAAGGTATCAGTTTCATGGATTCAGTCAATTTCAGATGAGACAACAAAAACAATGGGCTTCAACAAATCAAATCTTTCAACAGACTCAAACAACATTATGGTTCAGTGCTATCTATCCTTTTTGTGAAAGTAAACATTGTGACCACAATCAAATAAGACTTATACAAGTGACAAGAGACACTAAACTTGAGGACTACAATGGATGTTGGTGTCGAGTCTTGGTTTACTTTTGATTTCATCTTTTTTGGTGACATGTCTTTTAGCTTTTCTGGGATGTCTCTGACTAGAGATTCTATCTCCAGGATGTCTTTGACTAGAAAGGCGAGGATGGGGTATCATCACCTATTTGTATTTGCTGTCTGTGGATTGTCTCTTAGTAATGCTATGACTTGTCCAAGGATATGAGGACACTGTGAGTCTAGTGTGAACTGGGGCATTCCTTGTTTGTGACTGTCATATCTCCATGCAAATAGGTACAATGACTTTCTGGGTCAAACATATGCCTTGATTGTCATAACCTACTTGCCATAATAAAGCTCAATGATGATAACGCACAAGAAGCTCTTTCACTTTCATATCTTCTGTCTTTCATCCCCCCTTTCTTGATTGACTTCCATCATCCTTCTCGAGTCCGCGTAGCCTGCTATCACATGTCTGAGTATAATGACACACCAAAAACATTTGCATTTCATGTAGTTGCACCTACATTACCACATATAAGCATTTCATACATACATATAGATATCACAACTGCATCACATCCTGCACACAACACCTATTAGCACAATAATCATTTGCATTATCATATTCATCTGCACTTCATACATTTACATTTGCATTGGCATAACATTTTAAAACATAAAAGAACAAAAATATTGCATTACATACATATTTGCATCCATATCATAAGCATCACATAAGAACATCTCATCACATAGGTACACATGCATATAGCTGCCGCAAAGATGAATAATCTCATATATATAATCAAAAGTGTCACGATACAATGATGTCAAAATCATATGGCTACAAAAGCACTCGCAGGTGTCTACAATACAAAAATGGTACAAAACTGATACATAGGGAGCCCTCTAAGGCTATGATGAACTCCCTCCCTCGGAGCCGGCTGGCCTCGGTGGAATCTGAGCCCCTGAAGGACCCGCCCCAGGATCATCCCTCCTGTCTCCTCTATCTGGTGGTGGTGGAGGACCCATAACCCCACCACTCGATGCCTATCTCCTCCGGCTCCCTCCCGTAGCTGTCGCTGTACGCGACGGTCTATGGAAGCTCCTCGCTCGCTGATCTGTTGGCACTGCACCATAGTAGAGGTCTCTCCAGTAGGCTATCTCCTCTCCTACCCGCATGACATAAGCATATCCTGCCCCTATATCCTCAACTGCCTGTCTCCCTGCCCTCAGTGATGTCTCAGCCTCTGTGTAACGCTGGATAGCCTGATCCCGCTCTCGCTCAGTATCCCTGAGCCTCATCCTGAGCCGATCCCTCTCCCTCTCCAGCTCTTGGATCTCATCTGCCTAGCCCTGATAGATCTCCCTCAGATCTAGCAGCTCGGCCTCCACTGGGTCATCCCCCTCTGCCTCTGCCTGTGGCTCCCCCTGTACAGGTACCTGCCCCTGTACCTGTACCTGTACTGGTACCTATTTCTGTCCCTGTCCCTGTGCCTGTACCTGTACAGGACCCTGTGCTACTGGTACCTGTAGCGACAATCCATCGCGACCCCTCACCACCCGAGCCTGCCTCTCCTCACCACCCTCCCTCCGAGGTGCAACCCTCCTCTCTCCAACTACTCCCCTCCTCCTCCGTCGGCCTCGACCCCCATCACCTCCACCATCATCATCATCTCCCCCACCATCTCCCTCCAGTGCCTCTCCTGGATCTGTCAGCCGTGGGAACGGATGCTCTGCCCAATAAGTTGTATACTCGACATCCATGCCGGCATCCTCGATCTCTGGCCACATGTCCCAGGGTAGAGGTATCATCTCCACCAGTTGTGTCACTGCCTGATCATACGACAGCAATGGCCTAAACTATGCCTGATCTCTAACTATGCGGGCATACATGCCTGAGCCCCAGGGCATCCTTTGAATCCGGCCAAACTGTTGGCCAATCTTGTCTACCAGCTGCCTCTCCAGCACATAGGGCGTCCGCCCAATCAAATACCTACTCCGGAAGGTGTAGGGAAGCTCAACTGCGTCATCCTCCCACTGCTCGCAACCTAGATATGGTCGCCATATGACCTCATTAATGTCATCAATCACCCGCCGCCAATGCTCTAGCCTGCCAATCCGTGGCTGCGATGTGATCATATCATACAAATGCACAAAGCTGCATCCATAACCTCTGCCCCTGAAGTGTATCGGTCAGGTAACCAGCAGATGCTCGTAAGCCCATACCTGCAGCAAGGTAACTCCGCAACCTAATACCACTGACCCATGATAAACAAACTGATGAAGCTCATAATACAAGTGGGCCAACACACATGGTCCCCAGGCATATCTGGTATGCTGTGTCACCAGCGTCTCCAGTGCTCCTCCCCAGCCCATAGCCAAACCCCGTGTCACCCTGTCCGGACACAGGAAACCACTGATAGCTCCTCCGATCACTGCCAACAATGCTAACCCGGTGGCTGTCATGGTGTCCCATGCCACGTGTCTTGCCCTCATCTCCAGTCCAAGGTCCTAGAATACTCGTCTCAGGGCCTCTCTGTCGCCATCTCGATCGTATGGGATTAGCTCCCAATCGATCAGTATCCTCATAATCCTGTACACATCCTCCAGGGTGACTGTCATCTCACCCATCGATAGATGAAACGTACACGTCTTAGAGTGCCATCTCTCAGCCAGCGCAGTCAGCAGTCCCATGTTCGCCCGAAACTCAGGCACATACAACACATGTCTCAAACCCATCTCCTCAATGGCAGCTCTGTCCTCGAGCGACAACTCAGGCCGCAATTGACACAGACACGCCTAGCGAACACAAATGCGCCTGGCACCAACGCAGATGCGCCTGGCACCAACGCAGACGCGCTTGGACATTTTTTGACACTTTTTGGACCCTAGTCTAAGTGCATTTATTACCCTATTCGACATGCATTAATGACAAAATTAAATGCGTCAAAGTACGAGGAGGTTTTGTGGTACTTACTGGCTCTCCTGCCTCTGCTGGCCTTTGGAATCGGCGAACGCAGTCGAATCTATGAACAAAAGCCATCGCTGCTGACTGCTCCTGCTCTATTTTCGCTCTGCAATATGCTCTTGTGAATGTGTAGATGAAAATGAGGATGTATTTCCCTCATGGTCTATCTTATAGCCTACCCTAGCCCTAGCCCTCGTCTCCCGAGTCAGTCTTCTTTATCCCGTGACTTTGTCACTTTATTCGGTCAGTCCATTCTAGCCTCTCTTTCTTATCGAGAGATTGTCTGCAATCTTTTCAGACATTTTCATCCAATCTCTCGAGGGGGCATATCATTCCCATCTTGGGGCAACTTTGTATCAGTTCATCTTATCTTCTTTGAAACAACGTGACAAGTTGCATTGTCTCAAAGAGGGGCAAAATGTAGACACCCAAAATTGTCCAGTCTAATTAAATAAATAATTATCTAAGCTTAATTCTTCTATTAATTAAATAAATCTTTATTTATTTAATTAATTCATTTATCCTCTTCTAGCCTTATTTCTCATTTAAATAAATACATTTATTTATTTAAATTATCCTTTTCCTAAATTAAATAAATATTCTTATTTATTTAATTATCCTACTTCTTCTATTAATTAAATAAATCTTTATTTATTTGATTAATTCATTAACCTTTTCTACCCATGACACATGTCATTCATCTCTTAATTCATACACTACCTACCCCTTTCATTATTTTATTATTTCTTTTACCTACCCTCTAATCATAGCCGACCTCCTTTTACACCTCTCAATCTTATCCCTCCATTTCATATAGTGTCTTCTATATAAGGAGATGCTTCCTTCATTATCAAACCCTAATAATTCTATGCACCCTAATCAATCATTCTAATCAATCATCCTAATCAATCATTCTAATCATTCTACGCATTCTAATCATTCATGCTAATCATCTTTTATGCAATTGACTACACTACGATCCTACTTGCAACCACATTTCGTTCTTTGTTGAGCTCTTGTGCATATAAAATCTGAGAGCAAATATATCAAGCAAGATCAATGGAGATAGGAAGAATGGAGATCAAAACCCTATTGGACATGTGATGGTATAATCTTTGTGATTTCATTTGATTTGCATTGTCTTAGGTAATCTTCATATGTTATGGTGGATCTTTGTTGATTGTTAGGCTAGGGTTTTATGGTTGAATTCATTTAGCCTTTCAATATCGTTATTGTTGTTATCCATTTTCACCATATATAGCTTTCACCCTAGACACTAACGCCTCTAAACCGGTAGCAGGAGAAGAATCTAAATTCTTCTTATTTCTTTCCTGACTCTTATCAATTTCTTCCTAAATGGCATGTAGAGTTTCCAAATTTTTTTTCAACATTTCATTGTTCTAAGCCACAACTTCCTCCATTTTCCTTTTAAGGGACACTTCGTTATTTTGTAGCACCTCAATAGCTTCATCATCCCCTTCCTATCCTCCTTTTGATCAATCTTCTCATAGAACCCCTTTAGTTCCTCCTCCATTCCTTCCCACTTATAAATTTTTTCAGCGAAATCATTGGTCATAGCCCAAACCCTCTAATCTTTGTAATTTGTAACTAGCTAGAATCTCTAGAATCTGCTTTAGCGAGGGATTCCAATCTATTAATTTTATTTTTTGCCACATTAAGCTAACTTGAAGCCAACAAACTATAGTTTCCTACTTATTACATCCATCACAAATCTCTTTACCTTTATCCACAAATGGACGGATGTTCCATTTCCTCAACAAATTTGTAAGTGAACAAGGAGGAGAATTAAAGGAAAGGGTAGTTGAGGTACCATATTTGTTAACAGGGTTATTCGAGGTCCACTCCATCCCAGTAGACCATGAGGAAGTAGAGTCCCTAGAGGCATCATCCTCTTCCTCTTTCTCTGCAATAATTTACTCAACAATGGGAGGGATTGGCGGGGGTTAGATTTAGGCATTATGCTAGGGTTAACCCGAGTAGGGGTCCCTTAGGGTTTAGGAGTAGAATTGGCATCTTTACTCTCTAGGATGTTTGAAAGCTCAACACGTAGAGTGGGGCTAGAGGGCTTACAAGTCGGTCCAAATGTGGGGCTTAAATTCAAGTGAAAAAATGTACAACCATAGGATAAGCCCCTAGTTCAAGGGAAGGGAATTTATAGTTTAGGCCACAACAACAAACTGAGAAAACAATGAAAAAGACATAATATGATAGTTCATAAAACCTAATTTAGAAAAGTATCATTGTAATAAAAGAAAATAGCTCTATGATGATAGAATTAATGTCTTTGTAGAAGATTATCTTATTAGAATGATGAATGATATAAAAATAATGCTTTGATGCTTGTGTTGAATGCATCTTTTTCCAAATTTCAAAGGATAAATTCATGAGTGTAGTATTAAGTCATGGTTTTAGATTAAACCTTTGAGATGAAAATAATCCTTCTATGTAAGGATGTTCTACTATTCTCCTTTATTAATCAATAAATGTTTGTGTTTCTCCTCATAAAGAATTAGGGACTGGTTATATTTAGAAAAACCTTGACATTTCATAGAAAGACCCAAGATATCTTATATCAATCCATGCAAAGTGTACAAGATTAAAAAAATAATAGATAGTGATTATAGTATGGAAATATATTACACATTTTTAATAGTAAGCCAAATCAAAATTTGTTAAACTATTAATTTCTTCTAATGCCTTAGATGAGAGAGAACATGTGTATTGGGAATGATGATAAATGAATGCATTTAATGTCTATAAATCATAATATATATTATTTCAAACATGTGTTTAGTTGACTTGGGGTGGAAAAGGAAACAAGGTTAGTTAATCAAATCATTTGAATTTGGATTTTGAGAAAAAAGTGGTTTTTTTTTGTGGTTGCATGGAAAGGTGCATTAGTTAAATCAAACTTTACTTTTAAATTTTGAAAAGGGACAAGTTTATGATAACAAAAATGTTCCAAGGTAGGAAAACTATTAGATCAAAATGGTTGATAGATAAATAAGGATAGGTGAATAGCTAAATGACAATTTTGTTGATGAAGCAAATGCATATAAATGTATGTGCATGTGTCGATGAGTATAGGTTATGCCTAAATGTATAAGGACGTGTGTGTGTGTGTGTGTGTGTGTGTGTGTGTGTGTGTGTGTGTGTGTGTGTGTGTGTGTGTGTGTGTGTGTGTGTGTGTGTGTGTGTGTGTGTGTGTGCATGTGTGCCAAAAAAATAGAATCAAATTTTACATAAAATTACATCATATATATGCATATAAAAAAAAAATCTTCAAAATTAACTCAATAGTAAATATAAAAACATAGTGTAAATATATAAATTTCAACATTACACTTGCATATTTAGTAATGACTTATATTTATATTTTTGTAATGCTATATCTAAACAAAGAATTTACAAATAGGATTTATTATTTTGTTGGTAACTTATTTTCTAGTGAAGACACTCTATCTAAATTAATAATAATAATTTGATGTATCTTATTTGTGGTGACTTATATTTGTTAAGTACATTTATGTGCTTAGTAACGACTTACATTTTTGTTTTTAAAACACTTTATCTAAACCATAAAGAATTTACAAGTTAGATATGTTATTTTTGTTGGTAATTTATTTTGTAATAAAGATGTTTGATTTAAATTATTTGAAACAATTTGATGTATCTTATTTCACAGAGACTTATATTTTACTACAAAATACTTACATATTTAATATTGACTTACAAAATTTGTAACTGAAATTTATTATATTTAATGATAACTTATTTCATAACCAAGACAGTTAATATAGATTATTTAGAACAATTTAAATAGTATCCTAGCTATTTTAATTAATGCTCCGCTGTAAATTATAACTTCTAATTAGAAAGCTTGTCTTTCTGTCATCCCTCTCAATAATACCCTATACATTAGTTTACCTTTATTTGAGAAAAAAAATAAGGATTATTAACCTGGCTATCCTTCGAACAACTAATTAGTATTTCTGAATGTGTGAGACAGTTTTGACAATTTGTGAAATCTTAATGTGAGCTGTAAATATATCGTCTGTTACGGATGCTTCTTTTACATTTTTATTTACTTCAGTGTCAAAGTAAAGACTACATTGAAATAATTACGAGGACATTTAAATTGAAAACACAACTTTAAAATCGATACTTGAAGGCTCATCCCAACATTTGACATATATAGTGACAAAAGAGCAACAATAAAATAGGTGATGAAAACCATCCAGCCATTCTCAACGATCCACGTGCTTTATACAATAGCCATTAGCCACGACTGGACTAAACTTATACATGGCATTTACAAGGATAATGCTTCCATAGCACCCAATTTTTCAAAGGAGTTTTTCCGGGCAGAAGCCAAAATAGTTTTGTCTGCCACGATGAAATAAGCTGCCCCACTAACTGCATCCACCCAAATACATATACTCTTCAGGTAAACTCAAATTTCATTGCCTATAGTAAGAAAAGGAAAGAAGTAATATATATACCTAGAGAGATGATATGTGCTTGAGCTGCATAGTTGAGATTTGCCCTTGCCCAGGGAATGGCCCGTGCTCCCATCAACTGTTATCATAATAAATTCATATCAATTTCAATTACATTGTCTATCAATAAAATTCAAGCATGAACAGAAGTAGTAAACCCTAGTACTGACCACAGGGATTGCAGAGGCGACAAATGCAATTGCTGCTGCCTTTGCCCCTGCTTTCACTCCATCTGTATGCAATACATGTTTAAATCCAGATTCAGTACAGAAGAGAAAAGAAAAGGAAAGGCTCACCCTCCTTTACTAACAACTAGTTTACCATAAGAATAATAATAGAGAGGGCAATAAGTGGAAGATAAAATATTGGAGTTATTACCTTGTGAGCATTGCTTTGCTCTGCACTGGGCAATGGCATTGGGGTTGTTGGGTGGAGGAAGAGTAGAAGCCACGACCATGTCGTGCCTCCTTAGTGCCCACCATTCCCGTGCATTAATTGCGATACTCATAACTGAAAAGCGAGGTTAATACTCTCTTCTGTCCTGCAAATTTCACACACACTCACCTTGTGTGCACTGATTGCAGAAGTGAAGAAGCATCGGAGAATATATATTGAGAGAAGCAGTGAGATGGAGGATGAAACCAGGGATCCACCGCACAAAGTATTCCGTTGGGAATGACTGCAAATGCTTAGATACATTTTACAGTACTGTGGGTGCCATCTGATTTGCCTTTTCCCCAGATCTGCAAACCTGTTGTGACAGGACCTGTGAGATGCCCACCCCTCCCTTAACTAGGATCTCCGTACGTGGAAAACCATGGTTTACATGTGAACGCACAAGCTTTCACTTATTTTATAAACACATTGTCTGCTTCTAGGTGGTTTACTGGTTTCGTAGGAACCATGGTTTTGGTGCAATTATACAGGATTACGTGATATGACGTAGCTAGATTGGATTAAGTGTTCCATTTATTGTGGATTCGTGTCAATGGAATAAATCTGAAAAGAGGAACGGGTCTCTTGGTGGGTAAACAGTGCTCCTCTTAAACTATGATGATTTTTAATCTAATTAAAAAAAATCATGATTTTTAAATTAATGTTTAAGATACTAGCATTTGTATTTCAACTAGGTGCAATGATTATGTCAATAGTTGGATATATTTTGGGTCATTTATTTAGAAGGTTGAAATGTCACAGAAAATGAAAGTTGCCTTTGTTAGGACTAATTATGTACAATATAAGTAAATTGAATTTGCAATGTGAAGAATTATGTTCAAGTTGAACTTAGTTTAAACTGGAAAATTGTGCAAAATGATTTTACTATTCAATTTTTTTACAATGTATGAAACCAATTAACTTAAAAGGTCGATTACATATAATACATTTGTTGTTGATCATTGAGAGATCTTTTATTATATAGCTAGCACAATTGAGGAAAACAAAAAAAATTGCATTCTTAACTTCATATCATGTGTACAACAAAAGATCACGTTTGTGTAATTTAATGTGGTGAAAAAAGTAAAATTAATTTAATTTAGTCTTCTATATAGTCTTTGGTAGTGACATTACACCAATATGTCCATCCATCAATTCCAATTTTAAGTATGTTGTTTGCAAAGCTACCTTTATCGAACATGATTGCCCAACCATAATGATATATCGCATTAGTGAGAGAAAATAGTATCACCTCTTCACATGATATATTAGAGTTCAAGAATCCTTATACATCTTGATTTTGGGAATGTGTGATTGTTAACTTTTTGTACATACCAATATCTAAGTTAAGGTATTATTAGTGAAAGAAACAATTTCAATTCTTCTTTAAAAATATAGGCATACATAGATAAAAATTTGGTTACATTCTATGTATTCATTGTCGTTGGTTGGATGTGTTCTTTTTAGCATATAGTCTTGATATCACCTACTTATAAATGAATTTGGTATGTTCTGGAGTACATTTCTATTAAAGAGAATTTTGAAAAATTTGAAATCAGTGCTTCATGAATAATTAGGAAAATTATGAGGTGATACCTAATTAAATGCCCAAAAATTAAACACCAAAAATGACATCAATTTTCTTTTCTTTCTCTTTTTTCATTTTATCAAGGTACATAATGAGATACATCATTCTCATTATTCTAAGCATAGTGATGTATTTGATGATGAGTTCTTCTAACACAATTTATGTTTATAAGGTTAACTTATCTAATTTAACGTTTGAGTGAAAGTATCTATGATGCCTTGCCATGATTGTGAACTAATATCGTGTACTCCCATAGTTGGAGCTAATTTATTTTTACATATAATTTATATTTTGATGATTATAATCTAAAATAAAAAACTCATTTAAATGAAATATAATAAAATAGAATATTCTTGCTAAATAAATAAAGCTACAGTTTCGAGAAACAAATTTAATTTTAAAAAAATTGCCATAAAGAATGTTTATTATGTTTTTCTATTATCTCAAAATCTAGTCTTGAATACCACTCTCCAAAATCCATGTAAAAAAATTTATTGTTAATAGACGCGTCTGCCACAATTCTCACCGCCCAATTATCCAATTAATTTCGCAAGGCTCAAAATAATATTGAATTTATTATTTTATACCTATAATACTTGTGGATGATTTTTTCAACTGCGCAACCCTAAGACAACCCAACTTCCTTCATAGCAGAAGAGAAGAGATTAGCAAAACAAAGGCAGCGACTATGAGAAGGATAATGTCAAACCATGGATATTCTTTTGTTGGGCATATGAATGCATGTTTTATCATGTTCTGCTGATGACATTACTTTATTTGTTTATCATTTTTTTTCTGCTGATGACATTACTTTATTTGTTTATCATTTTTTTTAACAGCAGTAGTTTGCAAAACATTGCCCAATCACATGTAAAGATTAGAAAGAGCAGAGAAAACAATAACAGAAACAGAAAAGCAATAAGAAGAGACAACACACGATTTATCGTAGTTCGGCAAATATGCCTACATCCACACTCAAAGCAGGGAATAACTTCTATTAATCAACTCACCATCCAGTACATGGCTATACACATCTATTTATACATTAAGTCAGATATTAAACGAAGAGTCTTGGGAAAGCAAACAGTCATGTGACTGTTGGGCTTCACATCCCAACAATCTCCCCTGTGAAGACCAACCGGCACAACCATGATCAACGATGTTCCCTGCATTCTATTTCAATCCTTACGAAACCAGACTCATGGAAGATTTTAACTTTACCAGACTCTGTTCCAGCACACTACGAATGAGTCTTTTCCAACCAAAATCTGAATCGAAAACCTCATATCTTATTACTGCACCCATTAATCTATACTGAAGAATAGGTACAAAATACACGCTTTCAGCAGAGTCTCCTGCTGCTCCTGAGCTCCCCCATAACAGAACATCTAAAGAGTCACCATTACCGGATTCTAATATCCAAACATAAAACTCAGGCCTCATGGGGAACAAAACTATGACATTATTTTCATCTTCAAAAAAACTGTTTATCTGCCTTAGACACCAAGGCATTTACCTCATCTTGCAGAAAAACAGAAATACTTTCTGAAGTATGAAAAAACAATTCTCCTCCATACAAAATAGAGCCTTTAAGCAAATCCATGATAATTGGATGCCCAAATTCTCTAATCCTCTGCTCCACAATTTCAAATACTATCTTTCCAGACACAGGTAATATCCTTTCTTTGTTTGCCATCTCATGCAATCTACATATAATACCTAGGTTTTTGTGCCAAAACTGACAATCAGCAACATCCACGGCCAAGTTCAAACACTCTTCTTTATACATGTTGGGTCCATAAGCTTCAGGAGAATCAAGATCTTTAAAACTAGCCTGAGAACGATGCAATTCAAAAAAACTTCCGTCAAGTGGAGCCTGAAATCTACTTGCAGTGTAAGGTAGTGCATTCCATGAAGACAAACTTTTCTTGCTTGCACCCCAGTCATCGATCTCATCTACCCTTGTGGAAGCGCAAACTCGCCTAGATGGAGGATTAGATTGCTTGTACCCCTCGTAAGGGGGCTCGAAGGCCATGTCCGTGAACATTGTGTCACTGTCCATCCACCAGTTGAACTGCACCTCGGGGTGCGACATTATCAGCTTTCGGTACAGAGGCAACTTCACCCAAAACCTTGACATTTCCGGGTCCAGATATGCCATGTTATAGAAAATTTCAATGCCATGAAGTCGGCAATAATCTATCTTCTTCGAAATCGACTTGACCAAGAGATGATCTCCCACAGGATTCTCACATGCCTTAGGGGTAGACCCTGTAAACAGCAAATTGCACGTCCGTCCATTGGGCAAAAAATTGGGGAACCTGGGGTTTTTCTTCAGCCATTCGTGTTGCTGCTCATCCAAATCAGAGATCATAGGCCCAAGGGTATAAGACACGCCATTGAGATCTCTCTCCACCTCAGATTCCTCCAACTCCTCTTCCCTTTCCACAACACCACCATGATTTCGTTTTAGATTATTCAACTTACTTTCAACTTCCGCCATCTCGCATACACCAATAGACACCTCTGACATAGCAGACGTAGCAATTTGAACTTCATTGTTGACAGGTGGGATCTGCTGTTCAGTTACAGTTTCATTTTCAACAACAGATACTTTTAGAATTTGCACCTGCTCTGTGAAATGAAACTCTTCCTCGCTCCAGCTAGCTATCTTCACAGCTTCAACGACCTTTGTAAAGGTGTCCACGCTGGCAAGAAAAACAGCTATTCTTTCTCCGAGCTCTCGAATGCAGGTCCTAACGCGTCTGTTGCAATCAGACTTCTCCATGCACATAAGCGTTACAAACTTATCAATATCATTCGTTACCATTCTGCCGCAAGGAACCGTTACATCCTCGTTATAATCTATAGGCGAAACGGTTGAGGCAGCTAAACAACCAAAATCTATTGCATTCAAAACCGTTAGCATTCTACTACAAACCACCTGCAAAACAACGACCCCAAGAAAAATGAAGACTCCATCTTCCTTTAGCTTCTCAACGGACTTAATTGCCATGACATCGTCATACTCTGACTCCATACCCTGGGGGCATTGGCCAACATCTTGCAGTGAGGAATCATTATTTGGCTCATAACCATTTATTGCAGCCATAGATAAATAGCAGGAAATTGGAACTTTTCCTGCATGTGCATACGTCTCCTCTGCGCCCATTTCTACTTCATGTAGAGTAAGATGCTCTTCAGTTTGCTCTGCCTCCTTGGTGAAGCCTTCTCCGCTGGGGTCAACTTCCATCTCCGCCACAGCCCGAGGACAATCCAAAACAAGGCTTGAACCGGACTTGGTCTGGGGAAACTCTCCTACCACATCACATGGCTCATTATCCTCAATTTGGTCAGAGATTGGAGGCTCAACACGCCGTCTTTGCCATGGCCTGCAATCAGCATCATCTGCATCTAGAGAACGTAGAGTTCTAGGAATCTTTCTGCTTACAGAAGCACCTCCCATTGCATCAAGCACAACATCTTGCACTTCATTATCCAATTCCATAGGCTCATAATCTTCTACGAAATTGTCTATGCAAAGGTCTTCTCCCTCTTCAGCTGCAACCTCTACTTGGGCATTCAACAGATTTTCCTCAACATCCTTTAGCTTGGCCTGAAGCTTAGCTTCTCTCAAAGAAGCATTTTGCAAATCTTCCTGAAGAGAAAATAACTTGGCTTGTGTATTGCGATGATGATCTTCTAGAGCTATCACGAGATTCTCCAGCTCAAGATGCCTATCAATCGGTATATCATCAAGGTTGCCTTTATTTACTTTTGCTCCATTTAAGATTTCCATCAATTCTTTTTCTCTTAAATGTCTCGAAGTCTCAACCTCCAAAATTCTTGCCAAGGTATCCTCTATAAAATACAACTGATCCGTCAGTAAGAAATTTTCCTCCTTTAACCGCATAATTTTCTCTTCTTGATATTTTTCGAAATCATATGTATCATCTTCTTCAGATTCATCTTCACTCACCTCAACATCCTCTTCTTCAGCCAAATCCTCCTCATCTTTCCAGCCATCCCACCAATGTACATGGCGTTTCATTTCAGCTTCCATTTGCACAACATTACTCTCTGCTCAAGCCAAACATGGCTTTGATACCAATTGTAAAGATTAGAAAGAGCAGAGAAAACAATAACAGAAACAGAAAAGCAATAAGAAGAGACAACACACGATTTATCGTAGTTCGGCAAATATGCCTACATCCACACTCAAACCAGGGAATAACTTCTATTAATCAACTCACCATCTAGTACATGGCTATACACATCTATTTATACATTAAGTCGGATATTAAACGAAGAGTCTAGGGAAAGCAAACAGTCATGTGACTGTTGGGCTTCACATCCCAACATCACACACTTACAAATTAAGTTGTTTAAATATTGTAAAGATTTTGCATTTTTCTATTGTTTTGGTTTAGTTTGTATGGGATTATTTACCCTGTAGATCTTTCCATTCACCAATTTTATTTAGAATATTTTTTTTATAAAATTAACAATTATTGTGGGAGGCCCTCGTTTTTGTGCAGCATTAACCCGTAAGAAATTTGGCATGGCTGTAAGGATGAAACCCTATCTATCATTGTCCCAAACTCTGTTTTTCTTTTCTTTTCTTTGAAATCCACCAAAATTCATGAAAAAATGTTACTAGCCATTTTTAAGCTCACTTACTTATTGGTAATGTTATATTTTTTTTCCTGGGAAGAACCTTGGGAAGAACCTTAGTTTTGTAGACAAAGAAAACTCCATAAGAGTAGGTGAAAAATAGAATCCATAAGGGTTAGGGAAGAAAATTTAATTCATCTTCCAATTAGGAAGGATTATAAATGGATTTCTACCTATAATTACAACAAATAGATGAAAAAGATGCAGAGTTTCTGGGTAAAAATGCAAATCATATACATACAGTCTTGCCTGCTATACAAACTATTTTGCACATAGCTTTCTTCTTACTTTACAAACTATTTTGGATATAAATCTCAAATTTAGATTCTATGCACAAACATATGCTTCATTTTTCTATAATTTTCCTTTACATTATCAGCCAAATCCTCCACTATGCAAAATAACAAATAAAAAGATTGAACCATCGGCTCCAACTTTCTGCAACCAAGAGGGAGAAGCTTTTCCAAAGATAAATGTCCCTTTTTTGATAATAAAAAAATGAGATAAATATTTATTTTAAAAAAAAATCACGGTGGCTTTGCAGATGCTTAGACTTACATCGCGAAGAGCTTCAACGTGTAGTTGAAAGTCCTCTGCTCTACAAATGGCAAAACTCAGCATTCTTGTCCATGTTTGTTCTTTAGCTTGTCTATTTGTATCCATGGTTGAATGACAGGTTTAAGTGGGTTTGCAAGAGGTGGTGACCATATTTATTCACATTAAATGATCTCATTTATTATAATAGGCATGCTGCATGGGACGTGTCTATTCTGGCTCCAAAAAGGCAGTATGGAAGGACTAACACACATGTTAGTCGCGCGTTTTACACCGTCGATTTTGCATTTAACGGTCGTGATTGACTAACCTGTCACTAACACGCTGTACGAAAGGTCTGTTTTGGAGCCAAAATAGCCGCGGCCTGAGGGACGCGTCTATTTTGGTTCCAAAAAGACAGTACGGATTGACTAACACGCGTATTAGTCGCGCATTTTACACCGTCGATTTTGGAGTTAACAGTTACGATTGACTAACCTGTCACTAACATGTTGTACGAATGGTCTATTTTGGAGCTAGAATAGCCACGACCTACATGAGGTGGTTTCATCGCTACTCAGAATACCTAGATGGTAGTGTCATACATACTTAAAATCATTTAAAATAATGAATTCACTACAACCAAATACTGAGGGATGTGTCTATTTTGGCTCCAAAATGATAGTATGGATTGACTAACACACGTGTTAGTCGCGCGTTTTATACCATCGATTTTGCAATAAATGGTTACGATTGACTAACACGTCGTTATCAAGTTGTACGAAAGGTTTGTTTCAGAGGTAGAATAGTCGCGGCCAATACTGAGTGCCATGCAAAATTAAAATCATTTAAAATTATAAAATCTATGCGGCCAAATACCTAGAAGGTGGCGCCACATAGATTTAAGATCGTTTAAAATTATAAAATCTATGTGAAATTGTCGTGACTTTCTCACCTATATATGAATGAATACTCCTGTATGTATAACTTGGACCTTTGTGGGCAATGACTCGTATAATACAAAAGTGGCAATGTAGTGCAGACTTCAGAATAGAGCAATGATCACATTATTCGACAAACAAGACATGCCATTTCTTGTTGTATAAGTAATACGACGATGTCATAACTACTTTTTCATTTCCCAAGAATGTCGCGAGAGAAGCGTACAATTTCTCATGTAAGTTTTGGATGCTTTTATTTTCAAGCGTTTGACATGAGACGAATCTGGTGGCTATGCCACCATATCGCCTAATAAAAGTATATATCTTGCATACATGTTTTTGATTAAGATAAATGGGTTTTACAGGACCCCAAACCCAAATCCAACAAAAAATAAAACACAGTAACTAGAGTCTAACCAGCCGCTAACCAGCTACAGAAGCAGGGGATACACCCCACAACAAAAAAACCACTAAAAACAGACCTAAACAGGACGCAATAGCAAAAAAAGATAATAAAGAGCTTTCATAAGCTCAACATTTTTCTGGATCGCTTTATTATTAATCTCCTGGAGTTCCTCCATAATGAACCTCGAACTACCAGCAACCTGATGTTTGCTCCTAGTCCTAGTACATGATCCTATGGATGCTGGCACCTCCTAGTTCATCTTAGTCAAGTTGATATTTGAGGATTTCTCTGCTCTGGTCATCTGCTCCTTCTACATGGAAATTTCCTCATTAACTCTCTTGAGACCCTCGGCACTGTTGTGCATGGATTCCTTGCTAACCTCCACCAAACCTTTTAATTTACTCTTTAGTTTTTGTATCTCTTTCTCTAGCCTATTGATTTTCACCTTATTTTCAGTCTTCATAATCTTGATATCTTTCACAATTTGCTAGGATAACTTCAGTAGTTCACCAGTCTTATCAAGAGTAGGAATCTCAGTAAAAGTGACAATGAGATCTTTAATCCCCTATCTCAGAATATTGATTTCCCCAAAAAACCATCAGAAACACTTTTCCTAATACATCAGCAACTTCCCCAAGAGCATATCAACATCCTTTTTCATCCTCTTTGGTTTCATTGGGGTCCACATTGAGGGGCATGTCGAGATTTATTTTGTTATCCTTGTTGTCAAGATTCACCACCTTATTTCCAATCCTCTGTTTTTTCAGATTTTGCAGGCCCAAAATGTGGGTCTACGAAACATGGGTTTTCTTTATAGCAACCCATCTAGGAGGGTTTTTTCTACTGCTACTAGTACCAGGAGGGGTCTTTTTTAGAGGGCCTCATCCTCAGAGGGTTTATAATCCAAGTCATCCGACACTTGGACATCATTCAAATAGATAGTCTTCCCGCCCTCTACATCGTCAAACTTTGTATCTGATACATCATGCACCTCCTGGCTAGCTAAAGACTTAGGGTTTATCAGAGTAGGGGAGGGTTTAACTTCATGGGCCTTTGCATAGTCCATGATTAGGAGGATTATTTAACCGTCATGAAGAATCGAGTTATCGTCATTCTTAGCATGCTTACTAATAGATAATTACAGAGAAGATAACAGATAAAACGAAATGGAAATCCTTTTGTCATGCCTAAAATGGTTCAAAATTGTGAATGGTAACAAAAATTTCTAGCAAAGCAACCATCAAGGGTAATGTACCTCATAATGAATTCTGCCATGTCCGCCTAGAGACTCTGAAGGTCTAGCCAATTGTAGCCTTCATCTGAGTTCTTCCCATCCCTACTTCTTTCCCTCTGTTTATCGTAGAAAATTGAGAGGGACTCTTCCAAATTCTTTCTTTCCCTAAAGAATTTTCTGCCCTCCATACTGAGCCCAAAAATATTGGCAAAGAAAGATTCGTCGATTTTGAACTCTGCCCCATACACACGCAGCACCCCATTATCCCAATTTCTCACAAATAAGTCTGTGAGTTGGGTATGTGCAGGAGCATGGTGTGCCAAAACAGGCCCTTAAGTGGCAATGAAATTTCAGAAAATCAGAGTTATGTAACTTGACATGAAAATTTGAATAAGTTGTGAACATTATTTTTAAAATATGTAAGAAGAGAATCTATAGAAAATTGAATGTAGTTTCTAAGCTACTAGTTGTTTTTTGAAAAAAAATTCCTATTTGATGAAAATTTCAAATTTCAATGCAGTGGTACTAAAATTTCAGGAAAAAGATAAGAAGTAGATGTATGTCTGACCACCCTAATCACAATCAAATCATAACATTTTTATAATATTTATAATATAAGTATTAGACTCAAGTCCGGATGTGACACATTTTTTTATAATTTTTTATAAAGTAAATAATTATTTATGAGTTGTTTACTACAGTTTTTCAGAAATTCAAAAACTCCTACGTCTCACCACCTTAACATGGTCAAAACCTTATGAAATTTAATTTTTTTAAATTTTCCCCTATAGTAGACGAAGCATAGGATGTGATGCATATTTCAGATTCAAAAAATGTTATACCGTTTGAAAGTTATGAGTGTTTTTCAATCAGTCTATCAATCAGGACTATTGTCAAAATTCAATTAGAAAATAAATAATAATAATTTATTAAAGTCGAAATAAGACAAGCCTTATATTGTTGGAAAGCTGAGAACGTCCTTAAAAAAGCCTTTTTGTTTTGTCAATTTTGGCTACAAAAAAGTCATCATCCACCAATGTAAAGTTTGGAAAATCAAGGAATACTGAAAAACACATTTTTTCAGTTGACTTTCCAGGCTTGTCACTTCCAAGCCAAATCCCAAAGCATTCCCGAGCCAAAATTTGAAATTTGTACAACAAAAATCGGATATCTGGTATAATCGGATATCCAATTTTAATAAGTAAATTCACTAACTAATTAATGTATTGTTTATTAATATATAATATTTTAATATATTAATTTCTAAATAAATTAGTATATGATATTAGGGAGAGAGAGAGAGAGAGAGAGAGAGAGAGAGAGAGAGATGGGGAGGGTGAAGGGGGAGAGAGATGGGGACACGGAAGGGAGAGAGAGATAGAGAGATTAGGGGAGAGGGAGAGAGAGAGATTATGGGTCCTATGGTGTCCTAAGGGGTCATATTGTGTCCTACAAGCCCTTAGGACACCATATAACCCCTTAAGACAACAAATTGTGTCGTTACGGGTCATATTGTATTTTAAGGGGTCATATTTTGTCATATGACCCCTTTCAGACACCATATGACCCCTTAGGACATAATATGACCCTTTATGACTCTATACAGTGCCGTTACAGGTCATATGACCCCTTATGACACCAAAAAGTGTTATTAGGGGTTATATGGTGTCCTAAGGGGTCATGGGACACCATATGACCCCTAAGGACAACATATGACCCCTTAGGAAACCATATTGGGTCGTTATGGGTCCTATGGTGTCCTAAGGGGTCATATTGTGTCCTATGACCCCTTAGGACACCATACGACCCCTTAAGACACCAAATTGTGTCGTTATGGGTCATATTATGTATTAAGGGGTCATGGGACACCATATGACACCTAAGGACAACATACAACCCCTTATGACACCATATTAGGTCGTTATGAGTCATATGGTGTCCTAAGGGGTCCTATTGTGTCCTACGACCCCTTAAGACACCAAATTGTGTTGTTATAGGTTATATTGTGGCCTAAGGGGTCATGGGACACTATATGACCCCTAAGGACAACATACAACACCATATTGGGTTGTTATGGGTCTTATGGTGTCCTACGACCCCTTAGGACACTGTATGACCCCTTAAGACACCAAATTTTGTTGTTATGGCTCATATTGTGCCCTAAGGGGTCATGAGACACCATACAACCCCTAAGAACAACATATGACCCCTAATGAGACCATATTGGGTCGTTATGGGTCCTATCCCTTAGGACACCATATGACCCCTTAAGACACCATATTGGGTTGTTATGGGTCCTATTGTGTTCTAAGGGGTCATGGGACAACATATGACCCCTAAGGACAAAATACGATCCCTTATGACATCATATTGGGTTGTTATGAGTCATACGGTGTCCATAGGGGTCATATTATGTCCTACAACCCCTTAGGACACCATATGACCCCTTAAGACACCATATTGGGTCGTTATGGGTCCTATGGTGTCCTAAGGGGTCATATGGTGTCCTACGACCTCTTAGGACACCATTTGACCCCTTAAGACACCAAATTGTGTCATTATGGGTCATATTGTGTCCTAAGGGGTCATGGGACACCATATGACCCCTAAGGACAACATACGACCCGTTATGACACCATATTGGGTTGTTATGGTTCCTATGGTGTCTTAAGAGGTGATATTATGTCCTACGACCCCTTAGGACACCATATGACCCCTTAAGACACCATATTGGGTCGTTATGGGTCTTATGTTGTCCTACGGGGTCACATCGTATTGTACGACCCCTTAGGACACCATATGACCCCTTAAGACACCAAATTGTGTTGTTATGGGTCATATGGTGTCCTAAGGGGTCATGTGACACCATGTGACACCATATGACCCCTAAGGACAATATACGACGCCTTATGACACCATATTGGGTCGTTATGAGTGATATGGTGTCCATAGTGGTCATATTGTGTCTTAGGACCCTTTAGGACACCATATGACCCCTTAAGACACTAAATTGTGCCGTTATGGGTCATATTGTGTCCTTAGGGGTCATGGGACACCATACGACCCCTAAGGAAAACATACAACCCCTTATGACACCATATTGGGTCGTTATGGATCATGTGGTGTCCTAAGGGGTCATATTGTGTCCTTCAAACCTTTAGGACACTATATGACCCCTTAAGACACCATATTGGGTCGTTATGTCCTATGGTGTCCTAAGGGGTCATATTGTATCCTATGACCCCTTAGGACATCATACGATCCCTTAAGATACCAAATTATGTCGTTATGGGTCATATGGTGTCCTAAGGGGTCATGGGACACCATATGACCCCTAAGGACAACATACGACCCCTTATGACACCATATTGGGTCGTTATAAGTCATACGGTGTCCATAGGGGCATATTGTATCCTACGGCCCATTAGGACACCATATGACCCCTTAAGACACCAAATTTTGTCGTTATGGGTCATATTGTGTCCTAAGGGGTCATATTGTGTCCTAAGAGGTCATGGGACACCATATGACACCTAAGGAGAACATACGACCCCTTATGACACTATATTGGGTCGTTATGAGCCATATGGTGTCCTAAGGGGTCATATTGTGTCCTACGACCCCTTAGGACACCATATGACTCCTTAAGACACCAAATTGTGTCGTTATGGTCCATATTGTGTCCTAAGGGTTCATGGGACACCATATGACCCCTGCGGATAACATACGACCCCTTATGACATCATATTGGGTCGTTATGTGTCCTATGGTGTCCTAAGGGATCATATTGTGTCCTACAACCCCTTAGGAAACCATATGACCCCTTAAGACACCAAATCGTTATGAATTATATTGTGTCCTAAGGGGTCATGGAACACCATATGACCCCTAAGGACAATATACGACCCCTTATGACACCATATTGGGTCATTATGAGTCATATGGTGTCCATAGGGGCCGTATTGTATCCTACGACCCCTTAGGACACTATATGAACCCTTAAGGTACCATATTGGGTCATTATGGGTCCTATGGTGTCCTAAGGGCTCATATTGTGTCCTACGACTCCTTAGGACACCATATGAACCCTTAAGACACCAAATTGTGTTGTTATGGGTCATATGGTGTCCTAAGGAGACATGGGACACCGTATGACCCCTAAGGACAACATACAACCCCTTATGACACCATATTGGGTTGTTATGAGTCATATAGTGTCCATAGGGATCATATTATGTCCTATGACCCCTTAGGACACCATATGACCCCTTAAGACACCATATTGGGTCGTTATGGGTCTTGTGGTGTCCTAAGGGGTCATATTGTGTCCTACGACCCCTTAGGAAACCATATGATTCATTAAGACACCAAATTGTGTCGGTATGGGTCATATTGTGTCCTAAGGGGTCACGCAACACCATATGACCCCTAATGACAAAATACGACCCCTTATGACACCATATTGGGTCGTTATGAATCATAAGGTGTCCATAGGGGTCATACTATATCCTACAGCCCCTTAGGACACCATATGACCCCTTAAGACACCATATTGGGGCATTATGGGTCTTATGGTGTCCTAAGGGGTCATATTGTCTCCTACGACCCCTTAGGATACCATATGACCCCTTAAGACACCAAATTGTGTTGTTATGGGTCATATGGTTTGCTAAGGGGTCATGGGACACCATATGACCCCTAAGGACAACATACGACCCCTTATGACATCATATTGGGTTGTTATGAGTCATATGGCATCCATAGGGGTCATATTGTGTCCTACGACCCCTTAGGACACCATATGACCCCTTAAGACACCATATTGGGTCATCATGGGTCCTATAGTGTCCTGAGGGGTCATATTGTGTCCTACAACTCCTTAGGACACTATATGAACCCTTAAGACACCAAATTGTACTGTTATGGGCCATATGGTGTCCTAAGGGGTCATGGGACACCATATGACCCTAAAGGACAACATACGACCCCTTATGACACCATATTGGTTCGTTATGAGTGATATGGTGTCCATATGGATCATATTGTGTCATATGACCCCTTAGGACACCATATGACCCCTTAAGACACCATATTGGGTCTTTATGCATCCTATGGTGTCCTAAGGGGTCATATTGTGTCCTACGACCCCTTAGGAAACCATATGATTCCTTAAGACACCAAATTATGGTGTTATGGGTCATATTATGTCCTAAGGGGTCATGAGACACCATATGACCCCTAAGGATAATATACGACCTCTTATGACACCATATTAGGTCGTTATGGGTCCTATGGTTTCCTAAGGGGTCATATTGTGTCCTACGACCCCTTAGGACACCATATGACCCCTTAAGACACCATATTAGGTCATTATGGGTCCTATGGTGCCCTAAGGGGTCATATTGAGTCCTACGACCCCTTACAACACCATATGACCCCTTAAGACATGAAATTATGTTGTTATGGGTCATATGGTGTCCTAAGGGGTCATGGGACACCATATGACCCCTAAGGACAACATACGGCCCCTTATGACACCATATTGGGTTGTTATGAGTCATATGGTGTCCATAGGGGTCATATTGTGTCCTACGACCCCTTAGGACACCATATGACTCCTTAAGACATCATATTGGGTCGTTATGGGTCATATGGTGTCCTAAGGGGTCATATTATGTCCTACGACCCCTTAGGACACCATACGACCCCTTAAGACACCAAATTGTGTCGTTATGGGTCAGATTGTGTCCTAAGGGGTCATGGGACACCATATGACCCCTAAGGACAACATACGACCCCTTATGACACCATATTGGGTCGTTATGGGTCCTATGGTGTCGTAAGGGGTCATATTGTGTCCTACAACCCCTCAGGACATAATATGACCGCTTAAGACACCATATTGGGTCGTTATGGGTCCTATGGTGTCCTGAGGGGTCATATTGTGTCTTACGACCCCTTAAAACACCATATGACCCCTTAAGACACCAAATTGTGTTGCTATGGGTCATATGGCATCGTAAGGGGTCATGACACACCATATGACCCCTAAGGACAACATACAACCCCTTATGACAACATATTGGGTCATTATGAGTCATATGTTCTCCATAGGGGTCATATTGTGTCCTACGACCCCTTAGGACACCATATCTCTCTCTCTCCCCCCCCTCCCCTCTCTCTCCCCAAATCTCTCTCCCCCTCTCTCTCTCACTCACTCTCTCTCTCTCTCCCCCCTCACCCCTCTCTCCCCTAATCTATCTTTCCCCCCTCTCTCTCTGTCTCTTTGTCTCTTTGTCTCTCTCTCTGTCTCTCTCTCTATCTCTCTCTCTCTCTCCCCCTCTCCCCTAATCTCTCTCTCTCTCTCTCCCCCTCCCCTGATGTCTGTCTGACTTTCTCTCTCTCCCCAACCTCTCTCCCTCTCCCATAATCTCTCTCTCTAAAATATGATTAATAAAATCGGATGTCGGATGTTATTGGATATTCGAATCATGTCACTGCCATTAATGTGGCAACATTAAAAAAAAGGCAACAACGGGAAAAAAATTTGGGACTACAAATTTATACATTAAAATCGGATATCCGATTTTTGTAAATAAAAAAGAGCCTTGTGGGCCATTTTGTGGATTCCAACAGCCCACAGTCTTCACATTTTATTTTCTGTCGACGATCATGAGTTTTCAGACAAGTTGAGACAAATTTGTGATTTTGAGAGATTCTTAAAGTCAAATCATACATTGTCAATCATTTAGGATCATCTTTGTGGAAACTTGATCAATGGCTCGGATCGATAAAGGAAGTGTTAAGAAAATTTGATAAATTCAAATTTTCCCATGTATACAATGAAGGGAATGATGTGGTGAATGGACTTACCAAACAAGATTCTGACAGGAATATTGGTGGACATCACATGGATGGGGTTCAGGGAATGTTTCAAGTTTAATTAAATTTCATATTCAATGTGTCTGCATACCTAGTTCTTGATATTGATTGTTTTTTTTAATTTTAATGGCTTCCTCTAATTAACATCATTAAAGTGTTTGGACAAGGATTTGTTGTCTTATAGGGTGGCGGTGGATGTATAGATGTCTGTTACTATTTACTAAGTTGTCATTAGTTTTATGTCCAAAGTCATCCTATATACTCTAGTCAGTTAATACTATCGAAATATTCAGTCAGTAAGTATTAAGGCTGTCGGTTACAGAAGAAAGGCTAGTCACCGAGATGAGAGATACCGAGCTGCCTACCGAGTATAGTTCCTATGCCTACTGAGCAGCAAAGGAGGTATACCGAGTTAATCTGAACCGAGTAGAAACGTGTTACCAGATTCAATGAACCTAGACACATATATGGAAACGTGTTACAAGATTCGAGAACATGGAATCGTTATTACATAGGAAATTGCATTCAAAGATTTTGTATGAATTTTAGGAAGTTTATCCAATGAAATAATTTCTATGTTTATTCATTCGATAAAACATGTTTGTATGATTGATGTATGAACAAGATCACCATCTCAGAGATCTATATATACAAAGGGATTTGAGTATCTAATATAGAGAAGGAAGATTGAAGATTGATGATTTGAAAATGAAAATCATGAGAGAAGATAAGGTGTGAAGAGTGATAGAGATATTCAGAGGTCACCGAGAAGGTTTTTTTGAAAACAGTTTAAGGGACAGAGTATACAGAAGAGGTCACCGAGTTGATTTATCAATTACCGAGGGATGCTATGAGCAAGGTAATTTCATATTGAGCACATAGAGTCTGCTATAACATTTCAGATGTAAAGTTGCAAATATTTGTAAAGATTTTGATTGAATTATTTTGAGTTGTGTTAGAAACCTTTAACAGGGTAAAAGACTCTAACAAAGTCTATTTGTAAAGCCTTTAACCAGGTACAACATTTTGTAAAAGTGTTTGTAAAATCCTTTAGCAAGGTAGATCTAAATATCTTGATACTCCTAAGAGGGTAAGCTATCAGAAATAGCTAAACATGTATCTCTAACCAAGCAACCTTTATTATTGCAGTAGTGAAGTTGTGGGTGCCATCCCCACCGCAGTTTTTCTCTCTAACAAAGAGTTTTTGCGTAACCAAAATATTTGAGTTATGGAGTGAAATGTGTATGAATGTTATTTCTATGATTATGTTTTAGCATTATATATTATGAGATCAGCTATACACAGTTTATGTTTATCAGTAAGATTGTTTGTGAAGAAAAGTTTTGAAGTACCAATTCACCCCTCCCCTCTGAGTACATTAGCTTTCCTAGTTGGACCTAACAATTGTATCAGAGCACTACTCTTGGAAAAGGGTTTTACAGCCTAAAGAGAAAGATCCTATCAATGGAAGGCTATAAACAATCACGTAGAATTGTGAATCTCCAAGAAGAATTGGATCATGCTAATCAAGTGATTGCAAACATGCAGAGACAAATACAAAAATCAATGAAAGTCAGAAGAATATTGTCGAATGATTTACAGGACTCACAAGAGTTGGTGGAACAAATTGAGACATCATCTGAGAACAACATATCAGAAGAGTCTGAAGAAATGATTGTAGAATTGAAAGAAAAGAACAAAGCACTGAATGATCAGCTAAAAGCAATGAAAAGGGAACATGAGTATTTTAGCACACAGATGATTGAAAATCTTGATGCATTGAGAACATCTGAGGATAACATAAGAGATTTAGAAAGAGAAAAACAACAGCTAGAAGCATTGGTGTCTGAAAAGAATGATGAAATCACAAGGATGATTGGAATCGAACATAATATGTCTGATCAATTGGGTTATGCACATCATGAAGCAAATCTAAAAGAAAATGAGAATCAAGCATTGAAACTTGAATTATCAAGATTGACCGATGAACTTGAAGCAAAAAAGAAGTCAAAAGAAACACTAAAGAAAAGTTATGAAGCGTCAAGAATGTTGGATGAGCAACTAAACATAAGATCACCCAACAAATCTGCCGGACTCGGTTATAAAAGAAACAACTCTACCGACAAAGAAATCAACACTATCGAGAAAGGAGAATCATCAAAGAAGGCTGGAAATAAAGATAAGTTAAAAGATAAGAAGCCTATTTATAATTATTGTGGAAAACAAGGACATACTGCCAACATGTGCCGAATCAGAAAAGGTAAGCAATCGAATGTCACTAGGTGTGATGGTTATTATCACGATTGCAATAAGTATGGTCACACATCTAATCAATGTAGGACAAAGTCCGTTAGCAATTATTAGAAGGCAAAATTCAACGGCTTTTGCAAAAACTGCAATAGATATGGACACAATACCGAGAAGTGTTGGTTTAAGCAAAAAAACTATATGTGGTCTTCATACCAAGCAAATACTAGAAGCTACCGAACTCACACAGATCTTAACCGACAATATACTACAGTACCATGGGATTACAATACAAGGATATGGTGTGAATGTTGTGGAAGATATGGACATATAAGTGCCAACTATATGATAAGGTTTGGAATGAACAACCAGAAATCATGGAGAAATCCTAGAATCACATGTTTTCATTGTCACAAAGTTGGACACTTGGCAAAAGATTGCAGAGATCAACCCAGAGGAGATACTAAAGAGATAAGAATCAAATTACAGAAAATCTGGAAAAAGAAGGAAAATGGGTCAAATAATGAAGAAAGCACCTTACCTACTGAGTTAGGTGCATCTACTTCGAATTAATCATAAAGGTATGAAGGGACTGCATTTTCTCAAGGTTAGATCCTAACAATTCTTATTTAATCATGAACACAATTCCAAAATCTACATACCTAAGATGCAATAACATTTTTTAATACTATCTAGTCCTTTGTAGTACCAGAGAAGTCGGTAAGTGCAGGAAACCTATCTAGTCGGTAAAAGCATAGAAGGAAGATAATTGGTTTAGTGGAGCCGAGTGCATTTAATGCTTATCTTACCTAACTGCACGAAGCCCGATAAGGTAAAGGGTTTATTTAAAGCTCTTTGTGCGGTCATTTTTCACTTACCAGTTTTCAAAGAGTAGAGCTAAGCGAATCAAAGACGATCAAACATTTCCAGAGCGAATTTCAAGGTATTTTCACACAATCTTAAGCGCATTTTCAAGCAAGCTAACCGGTCAATATCAGTTGTGAATATTTGCATTATATTTACTAAGTCCAAAGCATTTTCTGGTTAGTTGAAACCCTAAGCTATTTTGTTAGTAGAAATCCAAGTTTGAAATGGCTCCCAAGATGCAGAAACCTGTTGTAGTTGAGACTATTGAGAAGCCCTCACTAAAGTATTCCCCACCTCCCAAAGTGGCATCTGAACCCAATGAGAAAACTGCATTTTTTCTTATTCCGGATAGGGTTCTGTTGGTTGAAGATGTCAGATTTTATACTAAGTCCCATGTTGAAGAGCTAGGTCATACCGAAATTAAGGACATGTATGATGAATTATGCACCGATGGAATCTTGGCTAGTAAGTATGAGCATATCAAAGTTAAGGGATTGACCGAAGCCCTAACCTATCCTCGAGTTTTCAAACCCCAATGGGTCAAATTTGTCTTGAGCAGAGTGCATGATGATTTTATGTGGTTAGAGGAGCAACCGTTCAAGATCACCAAGGAGATTATTCACATAATAACTGGATACCCTATATTTGACCATGCCCGAGCACATAAGATGATTTCACAGAAGGAATTGATAACTTTAACTGGAGGTGAGTCTAATTGCAGAGGTCTTAAGTTGAATAATATAACAGATGTAGAGATAAAGTTTGCAATTAGAGTCATTGGTTATTGTTTCTTTCAATCTGCAAGAGAAAACAGTGTACCATGTGCAGCTGTAGATTTGGCCTATAAAATTGTGAAAAAGGGTATGAAAGTTGATTTATGTGAAGTATTGTTGAAGAACCTTTTTGAAAATCTCAACACAACAAGGAAACCTAAGAAGAATAACACTGCTAACACACTAAAGTTTGGGTCACTCTTAGTGTGTATGTTCTTCTATTTTTCAGAAGTTCTTTCCTTCAGTCGGTAACATCGTTTGGGAATTACACTGACCAATCACCCATCAAATAAATGATTTTATCAATTAGCTAGGTGATAATTTCAATGAGATAATGGATGATTACTTTAACAAATTTCAGGACAAGATGCATAACAGGTACAAGATCCCACCTCAGCTAGTGGAAAAATATAAGGATACTATATGTTTTGAAGTGGACAACGACTACTGTTATGTCAATGCAGTAGAACCTAGAACTCAATCTTTACCGCCTATGGGTTATGAGATTGATTTTGATATTACTCAACAACAGATAGATGCCTTTTTGGCACTTCCAGGCACTCGACCGAGATCAGGTATGGTACCTATGAAGAGGTAAAAGAAAAAGTAAAAATGAGTATTGTGGTACCAAAGGCCACCAGGAAAGCCACTAAAATGATCAAAGTTTTAACTGAGAAATTTGGAGAAGGTTCTACCTCCACACCTACTAAGCCAACAGGTAGGAAAGATGATCAACTTTCAATTGAGGAAGAATCTGAAGCTCAAGAAGCCGCAATTACACTGAGCACCGAGTTGCCAAAGGGCAAAATTTTGAAAAGAAAGAAACAGGATACAACTAAGGTATCGCTGACTCCACCAGTTAAGCGACCTAACACTAGATCATCTGCTGTGTCACCTGGTAAGAGGCAGAAAAATGTTGAATTGCCTAAAGTTACAAAGACTTATAGAAAGTCGACCAGAAGACTCATTTTGAATAAAGAGTCAAGTGACACTGAATCTAAAGATCCAAATAAATTTCAGATTGTTAAAAGCACAAAGGAAGATGTACACAGTGTTGACAATTTTTGTGCAAAATTGAAACAATATGGAGGATTTGGATCATTTATGTATGTAAAATATGACTCCCAAACAGAAGAAGAAAAGAGGCAAATAGAAGAATCAGTAGTGTGTACACTTCTCAAATTCTAAGTAGTTCCATTGGAAGTAACTAATTTTCTTCCAAAAGCATTGTGCTCTCATATTGACAACAGATGGAAATATGTTATGGACTCGGAGAAACAGATAAGAGAAAGAGTTTTGGTACATCTCTTTCCATACATGTCGGTAGATGATATAAGAAATCAGTTGAAAAACTACCAAACAAATTTTCAAGTAAAGCAAAGGGCCTTGAAAATGATGAATGGTCTTTATCTTGAAGTAGAGAAGGAAACTAAAGAAAAAATGGCAAGACATATTCAGAATTCAGACTGAAAAGCCTCAAGGTGAAGTGGAAAAAGTTGACATCACCGAGCAAGATCCTGCTTCAACTATTCAACTAGATGAAGATGTCATGCACACTGAGGCACAAGAAGAAGAGATGATAGAAGGAAATGCCTATGCCAAACTGGTATCAAGTGAATCAGTCTTGGAACAGTTTAAGTCCTATCCTCCGGTAACTCAACAAGTGTCAACCGAGAAACCTCAGGACACAAAACAAGGCAAAGAGGATCAAAAGGCTACACAAGATGAATCTACCTCTCAGGCCACAGGCGAGCAAACTTCTCAAGCACCTACAATCACTGAAATTGTTGCCACTGAGACCCCAAGAAAGGAAACACCGAAGGATACATCAGAGGCTACAGGAACCGACAAAAGTGTTGCTTCTACGGAGCAACATACTGAGGAAGAACAAGCCTCCAAAGCCACTGTACTCATTCAACCGGTGAAGGCATCATCATCAAAAGAGAAGAAAGCAAAGAAGCACAGTTTTAAGATAGATCTGTCAAAGCCTATTGTGTTGCCGAATGTTGACATTTCAAAACTAAAAGGGCAAGCACTTATTGAATTCAGAGAGCTTTGTAAAGCCAAAGCAGAACAGGAAAAACAGATAGCTGTTCAGAAGAAGAACTGAGTACTTCAGAAGGTTAAAGCATTATTGATAGACATGCTACCTGAAGCTATCATAAATAAAGATGTTGCCATCCATATGCAACTGGATGAACTACTCACTCAATTAGAAGCATCAGGAGTAGAGGCATCAGAATACCTTAGCAAATTAAAAGACAAAGAACTAACTGCCAAGATGATTGAAGAAGTGAAGAAAGCAATTGCTATAAGTAAAGTCAAGCTTGTTGGATTCATTGCTGAGTTGTCCCCTCAACTCAAGCACATTATTTATTTATTCAAGAAGTTATGTACATTTTCATTCTTTATTAAAGATATCAAGCATAAGACCGAAGTCATTGAAAAAGAGATTACCGATCTCTCCATTAAACTGACTACCGAGCCAAATTCTATTCAGAATTTTTATACAAAGCTACAAACTCTTATGGCTCAACAGTTAGAACTTTGGAATGAAGAGCACAAACTAAGGATGGATATCATGACTCTTCAAACATTATTTATTCCCCATTTATCATCCGTTCAAGATCAGATCAACCAGGCTACCCAATTATCCACTCAACCAGAGAGAAGCACTTTACATGGTTTGTGTAGTCACATAAATTTGTCCACTTAATTAAATGAATACTTAGGATTTATTTGATTATTTAACCATCAATTAATAATTAATTAAATTAATATATTTAATTAATTCATCTTAACCCTCTTCTCCTATTAATTAAATAAATTATTTAATTTATTTGATTTAATTCACTTAACCAAATTCAGACCATTAAATAAATAAATAAATCATATTTATTTAATTAAATATTCTCTCACATTTAAATAAATTAATATTTATTTAAATCCCTCAAAATCCCACCTCTCACATTTAAATAAATTAACATTTATTTAAATCACCTTTATCCTCCACCCACTTGTATTTTCCTACAAATGCAAGTTGGACAATTATTTTAAATAAATAATTTATTTAAATCACCTTTATCCTCCACCCACTTGTATTTTCCTACAAAAGCAAGTTGCACAACTATTTTAAATAAATTATTTATTTAAAATCCTATTTATCCTCACCCACTTGAAACCTTTAATGGTTTCTCTTAAAGTATTCAAACTTGATGGCTTCCTTCTATAGTCTTCTTAAGACTTTAATGGTTTTCCTTAAAGTCTTCAAGCCTTTAATGGTTTCCCTCAAAGTCTTCAAGCATTTTAATGCTTTATCTTCATTTTTCTCATTTAAATAGATTAATATTTATTTGAATATTTATCCAAATGCAAATTACACCATTTAATTGAAATAAATGATTTTATTTTAATTGAAAATACCAAAATTTCTCCCACTTGCATTTTCCTACAAAATCCACTTGCATGCCTAAACCCCTTCTAGAATTTTCTAATTACTTCTAAATAACCTAACCCCTTCTCTAAACTTTGTCACATTCCTAAGCAAAAGGGAAGTCACTTCTCAAACCCTCAAAGTCTTTGATAACCATTAAAGGCTTTCAACCTTCAACCACTAAATGGCTCAAAGTCTTTGATAACCATTGAAGGCTTTCAACCTTCAACCACTTAATCCCCAAAGTCTCCAATAACCATTAATGGTTACCTCAAACCCTCCCACATGGTTAAAACATTTGTTTTGACTCAACCTCTACGCAACCCAAAGGTCTCATCAGGCCATTAATGCTTTGACCATGATTATCTCTTAAATATTTGCACAAAGGTTTATCCTTGAATTAACTCTTAATCTAGTGGGTAATCTTAATTTGGACTTGACCCTTAGCCTCTAGATAACCATGAGGTCTTCTCAGGCCTTTAATGCCTCCAACCTCTTCTCTCAACCCAATCCTATGTTGACACTTGTCACCATTTTATTGGTGCCAATTGTGCATATGGATCCCCAACTTTCAAACTTGGCCCTTGATTAAACCATTCAATCTTAACCCTTCATTTCCCCATTTCTTCTATAAATAGAACCCTTCTCCTCAAGCAAAAAAAGAAGCATTAGAGTATTGTTGTTATAGTGGCATTAGCATAGAGCTTTCTCATAGCATCACTATCTACACTTGCATAGCATTTGCTCATCATATTCAACTATCTTGAATCTCCATATGGCATCCATGGCTAGTGCTAAAAGCTGAGAGCTACACTCATTTGGGACTTGGAGAGGAGAGGAACAAGGGAGAAGCAACTATGAGCATCTTGATTAGCTATTTTATTCTATGTTTATATGCTTTCTATTTCATGCTTAATATCTCTCTTGATATGCCTGTTTAGGATAATCTTTTGTTGTTAACACTAACATTTGTTTCTTGTGCTCTTGTGTGTGTTGCCATCAAACAGATTTTCTAATCCTTTTTGCAGAGCATCATTTGGTGAACCCGACGTGAATCCAAACACCACAAAGATCAACTTTTTTTTTAACCAATAACATGTTTGAATGTTGAAAATGTCACACAGGTTGCACTTTTGACATTGTTTTGGCACGTTTGACATTGTTTTGGTGCTATTCACCTTGTTTCAACGCTTTTCCCTTCTCTGTCTTTCCCTTTCTTTTAGTGCGTTTGTGTTAAATAGCGCCTCTGTTCAAATGCAGACTAGCGCTATTGTAACAAAACGTTGTACAAATCACCTTGTAACCAAAAAAAAAAAAATTAGGCTTGTAGAAGCCCACCAAAACATGCGGATTTTTCTAACTAATTGTCTTTTATGCAGGTTCTAATCTTTTTGTGCAGGGGAAGGAGTTAGTTTAAATGCTTTAAAAGTTTCTTTTTTACTTTCTTTCAACAAAAGTTGGTTAAAAAGAATCCATTTTTCCTTCTTGCACAAGTTAAAATAAACCTCACATTTTATTTTAGAGTGCATAAAATGAACCTCAAACTTGTTTTTGGTGCTTAAAAAGAAAATTCATCTTTCTTTATTGCAAAGTAAAAAAAACAACAAACTTCAAAATTTTGCTTTCATTGCAAGTTAGGGATACATTTTGTTTTGGTGCTTAAAATCAACAAAACAAATTTTCTTTCTTACATCAAACTTAAAAATCACAAGCCACACTTCAATTTTTGGGCAAATAAAAAGAACAATCCACTTGTTTCGATTTTTGCAAAAACAAATTTTACTTCAAGCAAACGTGTTTTTCTTTAAGTTGACCAGGATTTCCGAATTCTAGGTTACAAAACACATTGCCTTTGAAGTTAAAAAGAACACCATGGCTGTTGGAGCAACATCTCCAAATAGTTAGATCACATTTGTAATGGTGGATTAAAAAGAACAAGTGTCTTTCGTACTTGGCACACTTGTGCAAAAAGTCAGTCGAGTGGTCCTACCTCTAACACACACTATCCTCTCCCTTGGCTTTCGTGGTCCTAGGTGCAAGAGAAAAGTGTTAGTAACACTCAAAATTTTATCTTTTTAAGAGAGGCCTGCCAAGGGATCGATACTCTTGGGAACGACCTCGAGCGGTAAATCCTTCGAGCCGCTATAGAAATCAGGTGAGAGCGAAAGCTATAGCCTTGGGTATAGCTGTTCCTACAGTGTAACTGGCCGAAAGGACAAATGGGCCCCACCACCAGTTACAAGGCTTTTAAGTGAGTCACTGTAGAATGAACTTATGTCCAAAAACATCGAACATGACTAAACGCCTTTAAGTAGTAGCCCACCTGTTCTATTGATTGAGGATATTTGCGATATAATTTAGTGCAAGAGCATAGATGGTTTTGCTCCCAAGATACTCACCATACATATTTCCTTGAGTAGAAACATAGCTTTTTGAAAAGTCACTTGTGGCTTGATAAAAGTGGTGACTCCCCCATCATAGGGATCATCTATTTGTTATGCTCATGCAAGACTTAGTATATCACATCCTTACCTGCCAAGGCGGGATTCATAAGGTATGTAGTACCAAAGTCGAAGAAATATCAAGATGTGGGCTAAATTTATCACAACTGGCCATTTGACCTTAGGGATAAAAAGTGTTTGAAGTGTGTTCGTTTTAAAGACCAAGTACAAATTGAGCCGACTTCAGGCTTTGGAAATACACCTTAAAATACATCTAAAGGAAGGGTCATATACAAGTCCAAAGATTGGGTTGATCTAGACCCATACTCATTTGTGCCTTTGAGGCAACATTCTTGTGTTTGTGAGCTTGCTTTGTTTTCTTGTCAAAGAAAAATAAGAAAAATCACTTCCAAAAACAAAGTATTCATCCAACCAAACATTTCTTAAAACAACCAAACACATCAAAAACAAGGTACAAACAACAAAGAGTCAAATTTTATGACCATTCTTCACATCTTGCGAAAGAAGAAGCATCATCAGAATATCAACTTGAAAAGAAGACCATTGAGCTCAAAGGCTTTGATCAAAAGGAGGAAATTCTTCTATATAAATAGACAAATCTTTGTCTCACATAGAGTCTTTCTGCGTCACATGCGTCTCTACCTTCAAGGAAAAACAAACAAATTTGATTTCGAATCATTGAACCGCAGAGCTTTTATGCAATATAGAGCTCTGAGTTATCACAAAAACCAAGGAGGAAAGATTAATCCCAACTTCTTCCCAAACGTCTGTATCACATACAACACAGCTCGAGAAATACCACCAACACCCGAAAGGGAAGAGATAGAGTTTGTCCCATTTGTAACACAAAGTTTTTATTGAAGTTGAAAACATTTTCATCCATCATCTCACTCATACATCATCACTTCATCATCAATCCGTCCCAACTCTCAAAACATTAAGAGGTTCTTGTCCCAAGTTCTCTTTTAGATATTGCTTGAAATCAAACACATCACATCACTTTTTAGATTGTTTCTACATCTAGGATAAGCTCATCCTAAGAGACACATCTATGCAGGTTAAAACTAGTTCATGAGTGAATCCTCTCATTACTAGGTAGTTAAATCTATAACACATCTCAGATTTCTCTACACCTTATCACATCAAAACTTATCAAACAAACAAGCAATTCAAAGAAGGAATTTCGATTACATCCACCTTAAAGGTGCTAGAGATCCACGTGCAACACAATTCACCAACCATCAATCTCTCATTTCATCACAAACTCATCATCATTTTCACACAACTTCAACAAAAAACTTATAAACAAAATGGCCCAAACCCGATCACAGTCTAGGCAACGAGAAATAGAAAGGGAAGAAGAAGAAGAGGAAAATCTCAATGAATTTCAAGAAGCACTTGGAGGAAATTTAGATGACGAAAACCCAAGTACTCCCACTCCTGCAACAATAGAAAGGGCTCAGCATAACCCTCTCTTTAACAAACTTTTTGACGAAATACTCAGGAGCAATGCGGATGCTCACTTCTTAAGACTCACTCAAGAAGGAGCAAAACTCCCCTTTGACTTTGATCTTGCCCAATTAAGACAAGCATCAGAAAGACAAAGTCACCATGAAGAGGAAAGAGGTAGAGATCCCATCAGATATAACATTCCTTGAGGTAACCCACCACCTCCTCCTCCAAATGAAATGGAGATGTTGCGGCAACAAGTTGAGAATCTCGCCCAACAACTTCATAGTGGTGTCAAGACTAACCAATTCTCACTTAATGACATATGTCCCTATCCTTTTGATAGGAATCTTTATATGCTACCCTTTCCTCGAGGATTCGAAACACCCAAATTTGAAAAGTATAGAGGAAAGGGAGATCCCCATGATCATGTCAGAGAATTTCATTCCGCTTGTCTTGAAGTGGCATATGAAGACACATACCTAATGCGCCTTTTTCCCCAAAGCTTGGGAGGAACAACCACATCATGGTTTTCCCGACTACCAGGTGGCATTAGAACATTTGAGGAACTCATCCAGAAGTTCCTAGCTCATTACTCTCATAACATTGAACGCGACATTACCATGGCTGATCTGTGCAACACTAAACAAAAACCAGGTGAACTATTCTCAATATTCCTGCAACGATGGCGCCAAATGTCTAGCAGACGTTCTGTTCAGTTACCTGAATGAGAACTAGTGGAAATATTCATTTCCAACTTAAACGAAGAAATGGAATTTCACCTGGATGTCAAAGACACAGACTCTTTTAATGATATGATCACCAAGGGTTTGAAATGTGAAAGGGCACTTATCAAGAAAGGACTCATCAAAATCTTTAATGAACCAAAAGATGGTCCTCGCCCATGCTTCAACAACGATAAACCAAACTTCTGGAATAAAAACAAGAATATCGTCAATGATGGGGTTGTGGATGCCAGGACTATCCAAAATGCACAACCTGTGGTTTGGTTTGTAGGACAAAATCCTCCACCTCAAAACAACACAAATGTTCCTTCTAATCAAGGTCGCATCACATCTCATGATGAACCTAGACCTCGTCAACAAAAACATAAGCGCACATACACTCCCTTAGGGGAACCCATTGAAACAGTGTTGCGACAACTCATTTCTCAAAATTTGGTCACTCTACCTAAGCTATCAAACTATGAGCCTTAGGTCAAACCGACATGGTGGAGAGATACTGAACACTGTGAATTCCATCAAGGAAGAGGACACAAGACAAGTAATTGTCACCAATTAAAAGATCTTATTCATGATCTTATTGACCGAGGAGAAATTGAAATTGAAGGACATGACCCAAAAACAACAAACAATGATCATCTGATGTTCAAAAATCCACTTCCATCACAAGATCAAATGGGTCCTTCCACTTCCAAACGAGGCGCTGATACCACTGATTATACACAGGTTGCGTATAATTACACTGTAAATCATCTGTATGATGCCAATGAACAAGTTGCAACTATAACCTTCAAAAATCCCAACTCAAATTGCAATGTTGTTACACGTCGTGGCAAAGTTACCATCAAGGCAGCTCCACAAGGCACCACCTCCATCCCAAAGCAGTACAATCTTGTGGAACAATTAAACAAAACCCCTGCACTTATATCCATTTTAGAGCTTTTGTGTCTATCGCCATCTCATAAAACTATCTTGGATCAAGCACTCCAAGAAGCGTCAGTCCCCGCAAATCTAAATACGGACCAATTTCAAGCCATGGTTGGAAGTCTAAAGGCATCACCTTGTCTCACTTTTTCTGAAAGTGACAACTCTTCCTTCCAACAACCACATAATGCCTCACTCCACATCGAAGGATTTATTAACCAGCATAGGATCAAGCGAGTCTTGAACAATAATGGAGCAGGCCTGAATATTTGCACACTGCAGTTGGTCACAACATTGGGATATGCAGTCGAATCAGTGGATCCTCGTCAGAAGATCACAATCAAAGCCTATGACGATGCGGAGCGTTCATCCAAAGGAGCTGTGGTACTACCAATCCGAGTGGGCCCCGTGGTAAAGCACATCATTTGTCAGGTTCTGGACCTTCCTCTGCCATACAATCTATTGTTAGGAAGACCTTGGATACATGCCATGCAAGCCGTTCCATCTACCTACCATCAATGTATCAAGTTCCCACATAACGGTGTAGAGATCACAATTTTGGGTGACACAAATCCCTTTGCATATTGCCATAATATCAACCATCAACCAGAGATTACCGTTCCTAATAATAGAGAAGCCATTTCCTCCACATCATATATAAGTCCCACCTCTCTTGCCCGTTCAAACACCATTATACCCAAGCAAGAAAAGCTTAAGATGAAGATAGCAGAGGAAGGTCCTGGGGAATACAACTTGAGTCAACTCTTTTGTGTGGGACAAATGCCCACTTCTCCTAGAACTCATGGTAAACCACAGCAGGTACTCCAGCAACCACTAAACATACCAGCATGTGCTTTGACACCTTTCGTTCTTGGAAAGAGTCAAGAGGAAGAAACACAAGATGAGGACCTGGCGGAATGGATCTATAAAGATCCCATCACCACTGATAAACCATGAGTTACACTTCCTATAGAACAGTATGGCAAAGGTCTCCTCATTATGCAAAGAATGGGGTATGATGGTCAAAGTGCTTTGGGATATTGCAAACAAGGACGACATGAACCCCTGCTGCCGGAATTCAAGCCCAAAGGTAATACAGGCCTCGGCTTTGAAAAAGAGATCTTTCCTAAACTCAAGTTCAAAGGAAAACCTAGCAAACCATTTTGTCCACCTACTGCAAAGCGGGCACCTTTCATAATCAAAGCACCCTCAAGCACCATCCCAACAGCCCCACTGAGGCTCAAAACCCCAACACAACTATCACCAATGCCACTCATCCCATCAAACAAACTCGTCATCTCATCAGTCGCACCATTAGTAGCAGTAACTGTATCAGCACCCGCAACAACATCTATAACACCAGTAGTCCCAACAGAAGCAACGAAATCAATATTACCAATACTCCCTATAACAGATTCCTTGATCCCCCTCAATCGCCCTGCAGCACCGATCATTACAAAGGTACATCAACCAATCACACCTGCGGTATTTAACTCAAAGGACATGCCAGTATGGTATAGTAATCGGATGCTGGAAAGTGATTCAGAGACTGACTCACATGAGTGGGAATTTGATTCTGTACAGCTTAACACTTCAGATGAGGAAGACACATCACCACCTCCACCACGCAAAGATATCCCTGTTTACGGAGAAGCACAGATAAAGACCACTTGGGTTCCTGAGCTGGAAATGTCTTCCACAGACCCTATGTTTCATCCTACGCCTGATTCTGATAGGGAGAGTACCATTAACGACCTTCACCATAATGTCTTAACCCTCACTGATACATCTAACACACTTAACCTAATCGATGAAGTAATGCCCATTATCCACCCTGAACTCATTGAATGGAACCAACCAAATCCTCCATGTCTTGACTTCTTCCAAAACGATGAGGCCATCATTGACTTTTTGGAATTAAGGGATAACCTACCAAGCGGGGATCACAAAGCTGGATTCGCCATTGAACTTAATAGTGCAGCATACTTCGGGGCGGATGCCAAACCTTTCAGCTGCAAAAATATAACAATAAAACATGGATCTTCCAGTGAAAACCACACTGTGGCACTGTTTGATCCGACAAAAGTAAAAAGAAAGAGCGTATCCAACGGTGAAAACCTCTCTGAGGCGCCTAAGGATGAAGGGTTTGACATTCTCCCTGCTAGTACACAATAGGAACGATCAACGATTCTCATCGAGGAAACCAAAGAATACAATGTGGGGACTCCTGAAAATCCTCATCTCATACATCTAGCATCTCTTCTCACTCTAGAAGAACAACCTAAATTTATAGAGTTCTTCCAGAAGCGTCAGATCAACTTTACATGGTCATATGCAGACATGCCTGGGCTTGATCCCGATTTAGTCATGCATCACCTCACTGTAGCAGAAGGAGCCAAACCTGTCAAGCAGAAGCTTCGTAAGATGCATCCTCAAATTGCAGTGCTAGTCAAAACAGAACTCAAGAAACTCCTAGATGTTGGTTTCATTAGACCAATTGATTATGCAGAATGGATCTCCAACATTGTGCCTGTCGGCAAACCAAAAGGGGGCATCCGCATTTGTACTGACTTCAGAGATCTGAATAAGGCATGTCCTAAGGATGACTTCCCCCTACCAAATATCGACATCATAGTGGATCTGACAGTAGGACATGCCATGCTTTCACTCATGGATGGGTTTTCAGGATACAACCAGATAAGGTTCGCACCAGAAGATCAACATAAGACAGCCTTCACATGTCCATGGGGCACATATTGCTGGAATGTAATGCCTTTTGGTTTAAAGAATGCAGGAGCGACCTATCAACGAGCAATGACTACTATCTTTCATGATATGATGCATACCATAATGGAAGATTATGTTGATGACTTACTGGTAAAATCACTCACAAGAGAAGGTCATTTGGACATATTAGAGAGAATCTTTGATAGACTGGAACAATATCATGTTCGACTCAACCCAAAGAAATGTGTCTTCGGAGTAACCTCCGGGAAGCTTCTAGGATACATTGTCTCAAGCAAAGGTATTGAGGTCGACCCAACAAAGGTAAAAGCAATTATGGACATGCCACCACCAAAGAATATCAATCAGCTAAGGACATTACAAGGACGACTTCAATCCATCTAAAAATTCATTGCACAATTGGCTGATAAGTGTCACCCATTTACACATCTGCTACACAAGAACATCTGCTTTCAGTGGGATGCCCGATGCCAACAAGCATTTCAGACGCTTAAAGACTATCTCATGAATCCACCATTGCTGATGCCACCAGATCCAAGTAGACCGTTGTTACTCTATATCTCAGCAACAAGTACAGCATTGGGTGTACTACTGGCACAACATAATGCGGAAGGAAAGGAGTGTGTTGTTTACTACGTCTCTCGCACACTGGTTGGCTATGAACTCAATTACACACCTATTGAGCGAGCTTGCTCAGCAGTAATCTTAGCAGCCACTAAACTGAGGCACTATCTGTTAACACACAAAGTACAACTCATTGCAAAGATTGATCCACTCAAGTATTTACTTAACAAAGCAGCATTGACAGGCCGCTTGGCCAAATGGGTGATGATTCTAAGTGAATTTGACATTGAGTACGTGGACTGTAAAGTTATCAAAGGTCAAGTTATTGCAGATCAGTTGGTTGATGCACCACTCATAGGCGATCATCCTCTCATTTCCAATTTTCCAGATGAAGAGATATTCATGATCAAAACAGCACAACCATGGAAACTATATTTTGATGGTTCATACACTAGGCACGGCTCGGGGGCAGGCATTCTGTTTATCACACCTCAAGGTGATAGCATCCCGAAGTCTTACAGGCTCACATTTCCATGCACAAACAATATAGCCGAGTATGAGGCCTTGATCACAGGACTCAGGTTAGCCATCCAATGGAAATTACAAGAACTGCAAGTATATGGCGATTCCCAACTAGTCATTCGACAAGCAACTGATGAATATCAGACCAAAGATGATAAACTCATGCCATATAAGCAAATGGTGGACACTCTAAAGACATCATTTACTACTATCACTTTTGAGCAGATACCAAGAGATCAGAATCGAGCTGCTGACGCTATGGCTACCATCACATCTCTCCTAGATCTTCCACAGAATTCAACACGTTATGAGTTCTTGGTCGAATAGCTTTGGATCCCCGCTTATGATATCCCTGAATCCGAGATGATATGTCACCTTGTCGGTCCTAAATCCCCATGGTACGGTGAGTTCTACACCTATCTTCACAATCACACCCTTCCTCCCAACCAATCGAATAACCAACAAAAAACCTTCATTCGCCAAACTGCTCAATATACCATTATTGCCGAAACCCTATACCGACGTGGTCTTGATGGTACTCTCCTTCGATGTCTGGAACAAGGTGAGATAACAAAGGCTTTGGAAGAGGTACATGAAGGAATTTGCGGGACTCATTCAAGTGGTCCATCACTCGCCAAGAAACTCCTGCGAGTTGGATATTATTGGCCATCTATGGAAAAGGATTCCTACTACTTTGTCAGAAAATGCAAGAAATGTCAAGTTCATGGTGACCTGATACATGCACCAGCTTAGGAACTGCAACCAATCATGACACCATGGCCTTTCTGTCAATGGGGCCTTGACCTTGTGGGTAAGATTCATCCATCTTCATCCAATGGCCACAAATTCATTATTACTGCCACTGAATATTTCACAAAGTGGATTGAAGTTGTTCCACTTACCCAAGTCACCGGCAAGCAGATCGCCTCATTCATCCTCAACTACATCATCTGCCGGTATGGTGTGCCCATGTCCATCATCACAGATAACGGTCTCCCTTTCAAAAATCAGGATGTCTGTAAACTTTGTGAGAAATTTCATATCCAACACCGCTTTTCCACCCCCTATTACCCACAAGGCAATGGTCAGGCCGAAGCATCCAATAAAAACATATTAAGAATCCTCAAAAAGACAGTCAATGATGCTGGCCGTGATTGGCATGTTCAACTAAATCCAGTGCTATGGGCATATCGAACTAGCATTCGAACCCCTACAGGTGCAACTCCTTATTCATTGGTCTATGGTGCAAAAGCTATCTTGCCTATTGAGGTCGAGATACCGTCACTACGGGTTTCCTTGCACAATCTCATTGATGATGAAGCTTACAGAGTCTCACGTCTTCAGGACTTAGAGTTACTTGATGAGAAGCGACAAGCTGCATACAACCATCTCAAAGCCTATCAGCAGCGCATGAGCAGAAGCTACAATCACCAAGTTAGACCTCGTACATTTGAGGTAGGTGATCTTGTTCTTCGAGAGAATCCTTGCAACCAACCAAACAGAGAACATCAGGGCAAGTTTGAATCAAACTGGCTGGGCCCATATGTTGTCACTGCTGTATTCGGATCCGGGGCATATCAGTTGGCTACTTCAGAAGGAGAACCGCTCGCAGATCCAATTAACAGCATGCACCTCAAACGGTTTTATACCTAAGCTATATAGAGCATCAGGCTCCCCTACATACCAGAAAATACCAAAAACATTCAAAAAAATGTCCTGAAGAAAATACAAAAACATTCAAAAAAAGTAAAGAAAAATCATGCATCCAAACGGTGAACAACCACTCCGGTGGCACCTTGGGTAAGTATGGTGGTGAAAACCTGGCAAACAGGCGCCACTCGTAAAGGCTATGGCTCCATTGTCTTTCAGACTTGTTGCGATCACATCTACTTCATACATACATCCATCCATCCATCAACCATGGCTTTTTATTCCTCTGCAATTATGATAGTACTCCATACATCTTGCATCCCACTTTTTCATAGTCATGTCTAAAACTGGGGGCAATGCCTTTAACCTATTGATGGAAGTGGATTCTGCATTGTCTTATGATTCATTAAGTTCTTCATTCAAACAATCATCAAAAATCCAAAAACATTCAAAAATATCTCGCAAAAATACCAAAAACATTCAAAACAATTCAAAATCCAAAAACATCGACAAAACCATTGAAAAATCACACAAAAACATGACAACACCTTGTACATACCCATCCATGTAGATACCAAAATAAACATTGACAAACTACTCACACAATGACCATTTACCAATCAACCACACAATCAACATCAACAATCAAAACTGTCTTCAACAAGGATGCATCCTTCCTTACCAAAACAAAGACAAGATGACATTTTCTTTGACAAGAAAATTCTGTTTATGCTATCAAATACTTGGTTGATTTGTGAGTACAATCATTTGTTTATCTGTATCAGGATCTTTCAGCATTGTTTTGTATCATTTGCAGCATTACTTCCGATGAAGTTCTGGGGCATGTACTAATGGTGTCTACGTGGGAAGTTCACTAAGCTATGTGATCATAGGCAAAAATGCAGTCATAGATCACTACGGCTTGCTGACTACAGCGTATACCTCGACCATATGAGCATGAACCATTACCAAGGATCCATATTCTTTATTCTTTATGTATATACTGTTTGTTTGTAGGTACAATGCTCTTTCTTTGGTTCCTCCTACCTCAACCAAACTGGATAAAGGTTTTATCTCTTATTATGGTATGCACTTGTCTCAGGATATGATCAACCTAAGATCAAGGAGGACGATCCAAGTCATGCATGAAAGGAGATAATCCTTGTCTGTTCTGCAAGCAATACTCAGGTCAACTTGATCCATTATATCAAGTTGCTTGTATTAACTTGCTATATCAAAATCCATGTAAGAAATACTCTGGTCATCTTGAATCTTTATGTCAAGTTGCTTGTATTTTCTTACAACATTTTAAAGCTCAATGACGAAAAATAAAGCACCATGGATCATCATTCCATCTCATTTGTATATATTGCATTCCGTTGCATTCCATCCATCCATACATTCATAAATAGCTGCATGTCATTCATACATAGTAATGACAATGGATACTCTATTTTCCTCTTCTTCCATAGGAATGTAATAGGTCCTCCATTTCTTCTATCTAACATTGAACCCCCCCCCACCCTCCCCATCTCGATAATCACCATCACATACCCTATATCGTGTCCCAATCAACCTAATCAAGCCACGTTCATCACCATCCATCTCTAAATAGGAGGGATTGTGTTTCCTATCCTAAGTCATCCAATAAGTCAAGAAAGTTACTCTATCTGCATAGGTACATCAACTCACGCACACCTAGACTATCAACAGATAATTTGGTCAAGTATCTTCGGGTCTCAACAGGTAATCAATTATGGCAATCCTAGACTACATCAGGCATTTATCATAATGACCTAGTCTCAACGGGGCTGCCATGATTCCCCACAACCATCCATCACACGCACATACTATCAATTGATCAACCAATCAAACACAATCCAACAGACAATTACATCAATTGTCTATGTCTCAACTTGTATTTTGCTTCATATACCTTGACTTCATCGGGCAATTATATCAATTGTCTAAGTCACATCAAGTCACTTTGATTCACTTACTCAGACTTTATCATGTCCAAGCGACCAACTGACATCAACTGTCACGCTTTGACTTGACTGGGACAATTAAACCGATTGCACCAGATTGTCTAACCAATTTTGATCAATTGTATAGCATCAATCCAAACCCCACACTACATCTGCTATGTATCTCTTGCATGACCTCAGGGTACCCACTGGCTTGTTGTTTCTTCATATTCACTCCATTTTCTCCCATTCTTTCATCATTAGTTCTAATTTCTTCTATTCTACCTCCCCTCCACTTTTCATTATTTTTCGAGAGATCGCCCGATTTTTCAAAAAAATTTGGCCCATCTCTCGAGGGGGCATACCACCCATTAAATTTACATTTTATGGGGCATTTCTTCACACCTATTTTTCTTTCTTTGAAACGACGCGATAAACCACACCGTCTCAAATAGGGGCAAATGTAGTCACATAAATCTGTCCACTTAATTAAATGAATACTTAGTATTTATTTGATTATTTAACCATCAATTAATAATTAATTAAATTAATATATTTAATTAATTCATCTTAACCCTCTTCTCCTATTAATTAAATAAATTATTCAATTTATTTGATTTAATTCACTTAACCAAATTCAGACCATTAATTAAATAAATAAATCATATTTATTTAATTAAATATTCTCTCACATTTAAATAAATTAATATTTATTTAAATCCCCCAAAATCCCACCTCTCACATTCAAATAAATTAACATTTATTTAAATCACCTTTATCCTCCACCCACTTGTATTTTCCTACAAATGCAAGTTGCACAATTATTTTAAATAAATAATTTATTTAAATCACCTTTATCCTCCACCCACTTGTATTTTCCTACAAAAGCAAGTTGCACAACTATTTTAAATAAATTATTTATTTAAAATCCTATTTATCCTCACCCACTTGAAGCCTTTAATGGTTTCCCTTAAAGTATTCAAACTTGATGGCTTTAAAGTCTTCAAACTTGATGGCTTCCTTCTATAGTCTTCTTAAGACTTTAATGGTTTTCCTTAAAGTCTTCAAGCCTTTAATGGTTTCCCTCAAAGTCTTCAAGCATTTTAATGCTTTATCTTCATTTTTCTCATTTAAATAAATTAATATTTATTTGAATATTTATCCAAATGCAAATTACACCATTTAATTGAAATAAATGATTTTATTTTATTTGAAAATACCAAAATTTCTCCCACTTGCATGCCTAAACCCCTTCTAGAATTTTCTAATCACTTCTAAATAACCTAACCCCTTCTCTAAACTTTGTCACATTCCTAAGCAAAAGGGAAGTCACTTCTCAAACCCTCAAAGTCTTTGATAACCATTAAAGGCTTTCAACCTTCAACCACTAAATGGCTCAAAGTCTTTGATAACCATTGAAGGCTTTCAACCTTCAACCACTTAATCCCCAAAGTCTCCAATAACCATTAATGGTTACCTCAAACCCTCCCACATGGTTAAAACATTTGTTTTGACTCAACCTCTACCCAACCCAAAGGTCTCATCAGGCCATTAATGCTTTGACCATGATTATCTCTTAAACATTTGCACAAAGGTTTATCCTTGGATTAACTCTTAATCTAGTGGGTAATCTTAATTTGGACTTGACCCTTAGCCTCTAGATAACCATGAGGTCTTCTCAGGCCTTTAATGCCTCCAACCTCTTCTCTCAACCCAATCCTATGTTGACACTTGTCACCATTTTATTGGTGCCAATTGTGCACATGGATCCCCAACTTTCAAACTTGGCCCTTGATTAAACCATTCAATCTTAACCCTTCATTTCCCCATTTCTTCTATAAATAGAACCCTTCTCCTCAAGCAAAAAAAGAAGCATTAGAGTATTGTTGTTATACTGACATTAGCATAGAGCTTTCTCATGGCATCACTATCTACACTTGCATAGCATTTGCTCATCATATTCAACTATCTTGAATCTCCATATGACATCCATGGCTAGTGCTAAAAGCTGAGAGCTACACTCATTTGGGACTTGGAGAGGAGAGGAACAAGGGAGGAGCAACTATGAGCATCTTGATTAGCTATTTTATTCTATGTTTATATGCTTTCTATTTCATGCTTAATATCTCTCTTGATATGCCTGTTTAGGATAATCTTTTGTTGTTAACACTAACATTTGTTTCTTGTGCTCTTGTGTGTGTTGCCATCAAACAGATTTTCTAATCCTTTTTGCAAAGCATCAGTTTGATTTCACTGTCAGCTGATATTAGCTGATATTATAGCTCAGAATTATTTAATGGAAAGTGTCAAGGATGTACTTACCAACGCTCTCACTGATGCTCGTACTAAGTATAAATCTATTTTTGACCGGTTGCCCCCACCTAATGGTAACTAGTTTTGATGTTTGTTAAAAAGGGGGAGTGTACCGAGTATACAGAGTACAGAGTTTACAGAGTTTTATACTATCTACCAAGTGTACAGATGACATTGACAGGGGGAGCATGGAACATCAGGAGCATGCAAATCAAGTTATGTACAACATATTGATAAGGGGAGTATGTATTTGAACAAATGTATATACTGTCATTTCAGTCAAATTTTGTAAGTATATAGATTTTGTGTTATGACTTTGAAAGGAGTTTTGTCAAACATACCAAACTAATGTCAAAAGCGGAGATTGTTACTATTTACTAAGTTGTCATTAGTTTTATGTCCAAAGTCATCCTATATACTCTAGTCAATTAATACTACCGAAATATTCAGTCGGTAAGTACTAAGGTTGTCAGTTACAGAAGAAAGGCTAGTCACCAAGATGAGAGATACTGAGTTGCCTATTGAGTAAAGTTCCTATGCCTACTGAGCAGCAAAGGAGGTATACCAAGTTAATCTGAACCGAGTGGAAACGTGTTACTAGATTCAATGAACCTGGACACATATGTGGAAACGTGTTACAAGATTCGAGAACAGGGAACCGTTATTACATAGGAAATTGCATTCAAAGATTTTGTATGATTTTGAGGAAGTTTATCCAATGAAATAGTTTCTATGTTTATTTATTCGATAAAACATGTTTGTATGATCGATGTATGAACAAGATCACCATCTCAGATATCTATATATACAAAGGGATTTGAGTATCTAATATAGAGAGGGAAGATTGAAGATTGATGATTTGAAAATGAAAATCATGAGAGAAGATAAGGTGTGAAGAGTGATAGAGATATTCAGAGGTCACCGAGAAGGTTTTTCTGAAAACAGTTTAAGGGACAGAGTATACAGAAGAGGTCACCGAGTTGATTTATCAATCACTGAGGGATGTTATGAGCAAGGTAATTTCATATTGAGCACATAGAGTTTGCTATAACATTTCAGATGTAAAGTTGCAGATATTTGTAAAGATTTTGATTGAATTATTTTGAGTTGTGTTAGAAACCTTTAACAAGGTAAAAGACTCTAACAAAGTCTATAAATTGTAAATCCTTTAACCAGGTACATCATTTTGTAAAAGTGTTTGTAAAATCCTTTGGCAAGGTAGATCTAAAGATATTGATACTCCTAACAGGGTAAGCTATCAGAAATAGCTAAACATGTAGCTCTAACCGAGCAATCTTTATTATTGCAATAGTGAAGTTGTGGGTGCCATCCCCACCACAGTTTTTCTCTCTAACAAAGAGTTTCTGCGTAACCAAAATATTTGAGTTATGGAGTGAAATGTGTATGAATGTTATTTCTATGATTATGTTTTAGCATTATATATTATGAGATCAGCTATACACAGTTTATGTTTATCAGTAAGATTGTTTGTGAAGAAAAGTTTTGAAGTACCGATTCACCCCTCCCCTCTGAGTACATTAGCTTTCCTAGTTGGACCTAACAATGTCTTGTTGGCATTTTTTCCCTAAGGAAGGTGACTACACCCAAGACACATGTGAAGGCGTCTTGAAGGTTTTTTATATATTAATTAACTTTTGGCATCAAATGCAGACGGTAAGGTTGGTGATGTGGTGGTGTTTATGCCTGAGAGTAGTGGTGGTAAGTGGAGTGCACCAATATTCAAGACACATTTAGAATTATGCACAAAGATGGATAATTAGAGGATTTAATGAGATGGATTCGAAAATAGATAATTAGAGAAGACATTAATTACCCTGTCTTACAGAGATATTAAATCTTTTTAAAAGGACATAAAATTGGGACAAATTGATATCAGCACACAGGAAATTGGGTAACCGACAAAATTATTTATTCAAGATGTTAAGAAGGGTGGTTTAGGTCAAAAGGATAGTCAATTGACAAAAAATAATGAAATTAGAAGATAAAATAATGACACAGATCGATGAATCACGAAGACCAAACACGTGATAGAAAGATATGTTAAAAAGGGAGATGCAAGTGTGAAACCTTTTTCTAGTGTCTACAGGTAGGAGAAGCTTGGGGAGAAGGGTTAAAACTACCCTTCAATGTTTCATCTCTAGGAGAGGTACCATTTTTGGAAGGTAAAGTGAGATTAAGAAAAGTGTTTATGATATCATCCTCTTGTAGGTTATTTTTAGGAGAAAGATCAACATCAATTTTCAAAACTTATTCCTTAAGAGGAAGAGTTGTAAAAGGAGTCTTAAAAATCTCTTCTTGCACCAAATTATCCTCATGAAAAACAAAATATGTAGGAGAGGAACTATCACATGTGGTTCATTAGGGCCTCATCTCTAGAAGGTAAAGCTTGATAAAGATGATTGTCAACAACATCAACTTTTTTTATCACAAAAGCTTCTTCATAAATAGGATTGATAGAACCTGTAAAGCTTCATAAAGCGGATTATTATGCATGATAATATCCTTGTGAGTTTTGGGGGATTTAGAGGTAAGGGTGAAGTCATCAAGAGTTTAATCCAACATCTCAAGGTCATCACTACTAAATGGCTTACACATTAGGTTGATTATTCTTTGGAAAAAGGATGATTTAGAAGGCGAGAGCATACAATAAAGGAAACCATCAAGATCCTCCTAAATTTCTTCTCTAGTATATAATTCTTCGAAAGGATAGACATTATAAGCAAATGGAATATCAAAGGCATGAAAGTATTGTAAAGAGAACATTTTTTAAAAGAAATGCTAACTATTGCAATGAAATGATCTAATGCAATAAAGAATATAAATGTAAACACACAAAAATGCATAAAACAAGATATGTATCTAAATCTGAAAAATTAGGTCTAAATCTCAAAATCAGAATTATGCAAGTGTAAGAAGAGTTAGGTTCACCAAAATGTAATGGGTGGAAAATTAGTGTTTCACAAGTCATGCTTAATAAACTAGGAAATGACCTAACTTTCACATGCATCATATTAAAAGGAGGATGGACATAATTGATCCAACCTCAATTCTATTAAGAAGAGGGTTGAATGTTGATTGAAGCCCTATTAAATTTTGTTTGAGTTGAAAATGTAATTGAAAGGATGTAAATTAAATGTCAAATCTAAGGTTATAAGTGCATGCATGAACTAATAACTTGGATTGATTATGCTAACTAATAATGGAAAAAAAACTTCCCAACAAGTACAAAAGAAGATGGGGAGTCTGACTATGCAGCTATGACTAAAATTCGATGTTGAATTGATAGGGCTAGGGAATTGGATGCCCTCATCTTCTGAGTTGTGATATGAAGATCTGAATCCTGATGTAGTCTAGGAAGCAACCTTAAATTTTTGGAGCTAAACTAAGACAACTAGGGCATTGGGAACCTTGGTCCCTAAGAACTAGGCTAAATTTATGATAGAGGACCTATACTTGCTTCCTGAGGCTTCCCAAAGTCTTCTATCTATATCATATACTTATAGCTACACGCAAGAACTAAAGAAAGGAGGTTGTGGATAGGAATTTGCCTTAGGTCAAACCTAGGTTTGGAATTAACCCTAATTGAAATAAAAATGAAATTGGAAGAATGCCTTTTGAGGGTAGAGGAAAGACTTGAAATTGAAATGCTTCAATGTAGAAATACTTTGAATAGGTGATGCAATTCTCTTAGGATTAGTCCCCCATGTGTTGATGCAATAACATGACAAATCACATAAAATACATCATGAAATCATAGATAAAATGTAAGTTGAAGATGCCTTGATATAGTTTTTTGCTCCTTGAACTAGATCTGCTCTTGAGGAAGAATAATTGCCCTTAAATTGATGATAATGCTACCATAAGATGTCCTTATGAAAATGAATTGAGAGAGATGCCTTATATAGGGATTTCATTATTCAAATCACCATTAGGCCAAATTAGATTTGATATATTTTTGCACAGAGCGAGATTTAAATTAGAAAAGGCTGCCAAATTATCCTCCTAAAATTCAAGGAAAATAGTGTAGGGTCGAGGTAAATCTCTGCACTACTTGGTCCTATTAATTTTTTTTCTGAATTTCTAGGGATGTGAGATAACAGGGTTCTAATGTCGAATCCAACTCAATGGCCCAAAACATAATGCATAGGTATGCAAAATACGCTTTGAGAGTTGAAATTAGGGTAAGATTGAGGATAAATGAGGATAAAATGATAAAGGCACACTTAGAATTAAGGGTCCAAATTAGAGTGTGATGATGTAATAAAGTGGAATAAGACCCATAATGTTAATTTAAATTAATAAAGGTCCTATAATACATAGAGGAAAGGGAGATACTAAAATGGGTGCTAGGAGAGTGTGAATTTGGACCCACTAATAAAGGTGTACAATTTATGATGCTACAATACCATAAAAACCCTATATAAGACACCACCTTTAATTCATTTCATTATTTTTTATCATCTCATCTTTACAATTCAAGAAAAAGTATTCTTCTTCAAGAGAAGATAAGAGTATAACAAGCATCAAGCTACAACAAGTTTTTCTTCAATTATGTTTTCATGTTGGATTTTGTGATGATTTATCATGTATTGTATTGACACTTAAAGCACTTACTTAAAAAGCATTACATCATCAATTAGAAAGGTAATAATAATGTCAATTCAACATTTCCACACAAGCATTTTATTTTAGATTTAGCCTCTGCACTACTACGTGCTCGTGTACAAAATAAAATCCTCTAACAAATGGATCAAAGGAAAAAACCCTATGGGAAAGATTTTCTCTCCAAAAAAAAAAACTAAATACAAAGGAAGGAGGACTCAAGACCCTTAATAAAACTTCCTTCACCCAAACATTGGCTTCTTAGGAGGTAGATTTGTCCTAGACAACTTGGTTCTTGCTTGGAAAACAACTAAATGGGCACAAAAAACTTCCAAGATGCTTTAATTATAAAAAATCATTTTGATAGTCTATGATTCCATCTGTTGGCCATTCACTCTTAAAATGTTAAAATGGCTTAGTTTTGACCCTAAAATATGTGATCAAATAAATATGTTGTTTGTAGATGCTAATGCCAAAGTTGCTATTAGTGGAATTCTCTCACCCTTTAAATTCCTCTTACATAAACACATTTGCCAAGGTTACCTCTTTGTGTCATTGAATTGTATATCCATGTGGTTGATTCTCTTGTATTTGTTTTCAACATGTGTTCTCTTTCAAGATTATTTGGGGTATCTCTCTACCAAAAATACTAAAGCCCTCAACTCTCACTTTGTCAATGATAGAATACTATTTATTCAAAATTTGACTGTTGAAGTGACTCACACACTTGACATATTAGATCTTTTTTGTACTATTTTAAGCTCTAAACTAGCCATGCTGAAAACTTTATTTATAATGACTCATGCTAACCCTCAACAACCTTGGATCCCTAGTGAATGGCATGATGTGGAGCATGGAATTGTCACTAGATACCTTGGGATTCCCTTTAGCATTGGAGTCTCAAAGAAATGTATAAATAGTTAATGTCCAAAATTAGATACAAAATCCTAAATTTGAGCTTGGGTCAATGCAAGAAGCCGAGTCCACTTTTTGGCCAAAAAGTGGAAGTGTTTTCCCTTATTTTTTAGATTTTGCCACATTTGAGCTGAAAATTTGAAGCACTTAGAGATTGAATCTTGAAAAAAGTCAGGAATACAAAATATAGCCCTCAAAGTCTACTTTCCAAATCTGTAATTTATTTTAATACCCAGATAATAGAAATTGACTTCCAAAATGGATTTCTAAAAAACCACTTTTTTAAAAAATGATTGTTTTCAGACCATACCATGCACATGTATGGCCCACACTTTTCAACACAAATAATTTATTTTTTTCAAACCGTCTTGCAAAATGATTTGTAACACACTCAAGATTGATGAGCATTTTGTTTTTTTGAATATTTTTTTTTATTAATTTTTTTTAGTCCCTAATTATCGTTTTTAAAACTCGTCGTGTATGGCCTACATAATTTGACCTAAACTTATCATTTCTTGATTATTTTTTTAAATAGAAAATAATTTTGTGTAGATTGATGACATATATATATTTTTTTCAAAAAACATTAAAATAAAAAAAGTTATTAAATAAACAAAATCAATTAATATTTCAAGTTTATGGACTAAATTCAGTATAAATTAATTGAAAAATAGACAAAATAATAAATTAAAAATTAAAATATTCAGAATCTACATAGTATAATTTGAAATGGGTTTTAATTTCGTGAAAAAATTCTCTGATAATAGGCATGAAAAATATTATAGAAGTATGTATTTGAGCATGTCATTGATACAAGTTTGAATTTGCAGGTCTAAGTCTAAGGTCTGGGCATTCCATGCCTATCTTGGACCTAAACGCGAGGCACAAGGTGGGTTGTAGGGTCAAAATTTTAAAAATAGGGCCCCTTTTATGTTTTTGTACTGTTAATTTACATAACAGGGCCCTATTATAAAAATAGCCATTACTGTCACAAAAAAGGACAGAATGTAATAATTATAGGCCTTGTCATTGGGATCTATACTGGCAGAGAAAAATTACACAATTTGGCTCACTTTTTTACTATCGTTTACTCATAATTCACAAGAAGTCGGCAATTTTGAACTTTTGTTGTAAAGGAATCATTTTTTCTTCAAGAGGACTTTGCAAAGATGGGTTCAAAGCAACGTCAAAAGAAACAAAGTAAGACAATGATATCGGAGGAAATATAAGCACAAAGAGAGGAGGCAAAATGCCAAAGAGATAGAAGATCACAACTACGGCAATTGAAGAACATTGAAGCGTCGAGTTCAATGCTTGTTGTAGATAAAACCATTGAAGAGACCATGATGGACGCAAGCAATGTAGAACCAAATGCGAGCGCATCTTTAGATGAAACTTTGACTGGTGATGAAAATCTTCAAGTGGATGCGAATTCTAGTATGTTTTTAAATCCCCAAGAGTATGATGCAAATCAAATTGAATATTTAAAGGAAGTTGGAGATGCATTTAATACACCTAAACGAAAAGAATAAAAAATTGAAAATAATACACCACCCTCTTTGAATGAAAATCAATGTAATTTGTTTAATATTGATAGCAATGTGTTAGATAATACTAATGGGTTAGTTTCTTGGAGACAAATTAGAACATATGCTAACAGATTATATAAACAATTTTATTGTAATAAAAAGCTAGGATTACAATGTCAACTAATGCTACAATTAATAAAAATGTTAAAAATGCGTAAAGTCATGAAAAAATTAGGAACTTATACAAACCCAAAAAGGAAAGATGAATTATATAAGAAAGTTGTATCTATTGTTGCCAGTGTCATTGATTCTATCGGAAAAACAAGCTGATATAAAGATAAGAATGTGGCACGACGAGTTATAACAATTGATATAGTTAACAAAACAACTGCCAATAAAAAAATGTTAAGTGATATAAGTGGCTATTTTAACATACATCGTAGAACCTTGTCAAGAGTGGTCAAAAGAAGAAACGCCATTGAAAGTGATCCCCTAAACCATTGTTGGAGTTTTAGTGGTAGACTTCGAAGGTTGGACATAAAATTAAATGATGAAACTAAATCATTTATTGAAAAATATTGGCATGATAACACAAGAGTTTCATCTAATGATATAGATGTTTTGAAGTTAAGGGTGGGATCAAAAAATCGTGAGATCCTCATCCAAAACATCTTCTAGACATGACTCAAACTGAACTTTTTAAAACTTTTTAGATGAATCTGTGTTAATGAATTTACATATTAGTCAAAGATCATTTGAAAAATGCAAACCCTGGTATGTTAAAATCAAGAAACAAAGAATCTCTTGTTGTTGTAAAACACATGTTCAATTTTATTATGATGTTTTTCGATATATACATTGTACATTGCATGCTAATGATCTTGAGCAGGATTGTGGTGTTACATGCCATCTGAAACTATCAAAGATTTTATTGCAAGTTTATTTTGTAAACCACCTAATGAGAAATTATTTCTTTCAAGTGCATGTATTTTTGGTCTTTGCAATGTATGTGGGGACTATTCATTGATAGGTGAATGTTTGCATGAACATGTTCCAAATGAATTTAGACAAAAAATGGTTGATGTTAGAAGATTTAAAAATATAGAATACTCTTTGAAGGATGGAAAGGTTGGGAAATTTTTAGATCTGATTATAGAACAAAATAGTGTGAATGTATTTATCAATGAGTTTAAGAGTCATATTGTTCCAAAATATGTGAAACACTCCCAACATGCCCGATGGCTTGATGGACAGTTTCACATATGCAAGAACACATTTTCAGTTGGAACAATAGTATCGGTTGTGGATTTTGCATAAAACTACACTCTAAAACCACAAGAGGAAACTCAATCATAGTATTATAATTCAGTGCAAGTGGCAATTTTTGTGCATATTATATATAGACATGCACACGATAGTACAAAAGATAACATAAATTTTTTGAGGGAGTATCATTTCTATGTTAGTGATAATCAATTACACTCGTCAGAGTTTGTTCAGTATTGCTTCAAGGTCTTTTATGACAATCTTATGGAAAGAAATTCAGATGAAACAACATATGATATGGTCAGATAATTGCACAGGATAATTCAAAAATGCAATCAAAGCTCACAAGGAAACCAATGTCCAACATATATGGAGTTTTATTGAAGTAGGACATGGTAAAAGAGAACACGATGGAGCTGGTTCCTACGTAAAAAGAGCTCTTGATAGAGAACAACTAAAATTCGAGGATGCAGTGAAATTTAGAGATGCTCGTGCAATTGTGGATTGATACAATTCAAATTTGTGTATAGGATCAACTGAGAACTCTGCAATTTGGTATTTCTTCTGGTTAGTTGAGGAAGACAGTATTCCTATTCAACATGATTCTGATATCATTAGTGGATCAACTAAATGTCATTCGTTTAAGAGTTCTAATTCAAACACATGGACTATATTCACAAGGGAGCTTGATTTTTTTGTCAGTTTTGTGTTTCCGGTGATTGGGAATTTTGTGAGAATATAGAATGGGTTGAAGAATGGCAACAAATTTTGTTGACACCCAAAGAAACAAATGATCCACATGAAAGAACAAATGAAGACATGGATCATATGTTTGCATCAGACGACTATGATCATATTTCAGATCTTATACAAGAAGGTAAAATTCAATTTGAAATTTGTTTTGGTTTATATTAAATAGTACATATATGAAATCTTACAATGTATATATTTTTGTTTTTTATATCTCACTAAATATTAAAATGAAATTGGTTTGCAAGACATGTCTATGCTATTGTTGCACCAGAGGACAATGAAGAGGGGATAAAGTATTGGTTGGCTCGATGTGTAGAGCCAAAACATAAGTTAACCACTCCTCGAGTAGATGATGATGGTTATGACTATCCAATAGGATATGTGGTTGTTGTTGGCACCTAGCTATGAAAATATCTAATAAGAAAGAATGGATTGCTCGCGTTTGAAGATTATGAATCAGAGAAGAATATTATACACTACTTGCATTTGGTAGTGGCAAATAATATAAAATTGGATAAATATAGTGGCAAACCTGCTAATAAATAATTATGGACACTCTCTATGGAAGAACACGATACAATTATAGATGCATTGCAAAAGAGAGAGGATGTAGATGGTATAACAGAATGAATAAATTCAAGTAAGTCATAATTTTGTACTCTTAAGCCATCTCCCTTCTAAAAGTCGAGATGCATAATTTATGTTGCATTTTAAATCATGCATCCTAATAATAAAAGCTAATCAAATAATTTTGTTTAAGGTCTCCCACAAGTAGAAGGCATCAATGACTACCACTATTTGTACATACTTTATGTTGCATTTTGAATAATTACAAGTTATAGTTTGTACCCTTAAGCCATCTCCCTTTTAAAAGTCATGACGTATACTTTATGTTGCATTTTAAATTATGCATCCTAATTATAAAATCTAATCATTTTTATTTTTTTCAGGTCTCCCTCAAGTAGAAGGCATCAGTGACTACTATTGTTTGTGCATACTTTATGTTGCATTTTGACAGATATATATCCTAATTATTATAATTTAAGCTGATCAATTTTTTTTTTTTTTTCAGGACTTCCACATGTAGATGGCATCAATGAATACTAATATTTTTGCATTTAAGGATATATAATAAAGAATTATCTTTGTAAGATGTAAGGTTCAATTGTCTAACTTTACTTGAATAAATGTAATTTTCTTGCACAAATACAAAATTATGATAATGTAGTTTTTTTGCAGGTCCCTTAGGAGATGAACTCAAAGATTTTAGATAGGCTTGATACACTTTATTTAATATATAATTGATAGACTTTTGGTCAATTTTATGTACGAGTTGATAGACTTTAGGTCATGAGGACCACTATATATCCCTCATTTTTTGTTCATTATGTTATAGAATAAGTTCAATTAAGTTGACTAAGTTCATTATGATTCAATTAAGTTCAATCAAGGTCAATTCGGTATATTATGTTTGAATTAAGTTCAACTAGTTCAATTCAGTATATTATGTATTAATCAAGATCAATTCAGTATATTATGTTTTATAAAATGGATCAATCAACTTCTTAGATCAAAAGTTATGACATCCTATATGAGAAAAGTAAGAACATCTATGACATAAGAGAGCTATAAGAGAGAATAGTAAGAACATCTTAAGACAAAATCAAACTTTGGTAAAATACATGTATGACATAAGGACATTAGTTCTTGAAACATTCTACAATTGACATGCCAAAGTTTTACAAGAAGATTTGTAATCAAGAATCAAAACAAATATATTATCCTCCTAAACAAGCGCACATTAAAAAATTAATAAACATAAATGTCATTAATTTTAAATTACAAGTAGCCCAATTCAAATAGCATAGTTTCAATATTAAAAGGTTAAAGTTGTTACACTTCATACATGGTAGATAGTTAGATTTATTTAAGGTAAATTAGATGATAGCATGATCAACTCCACATAATATCTAACCCATATATATATGTAGTCCAAGAAAAAACAAATGATCTACTCCACATAATGCAACTGTCCATATATATAATGTATGTGTCCATATATATAATGTTCTAGCACATGTCTATAGTCCATAAATAAGTTGAAAGCATAGTTCAGTATATGTAAAATCAGAGCAAGATCACCAATAAAATCTAAGTCCTATCGTCAATAATATCTCGTGTTCTCTTCACTCCATGTGGACTAGATTGACCTGTCTCATGTTGTATAAGAAAAAAGTTTATATTCAAACCATATTAGCTATTAAAAGATAATTATTTGTCAAATAAAGTTGGAATGCATAAATTATGTAAACCTATCATATGCAAGTGCTCATCACCTCCAACAACTTGTTGTGCATGTACTATCTGCTCAGGAGTCGTGTGATCCTATACAAGATAAGAAACATGAGCACACACGTGTTTTTTTTTATTAAATTAAAATTCATAAATATAATTTGATTAAATAATCAACATTTAAAATATGATACATGAGGTTTCTCATCTCCTCTACCAGTATCTTCTACACCTTGAGGTCTAGGCACATCGAAATCAACACCAAAAGTCGCAGTAGCTAAGTCCTGTACAAGGTCAAATTAAGTGTTTTATGAAAAATTAGGTTAAAAGATTACATTGAAGTATGAACTTTGTTAGTCCCTATATATATTGTATTTATACCCCAAAGGATGTCAATGGCCTTTCATTCTGGCTCTGATAAATGTGATGAGGATAGCCTATCCTAATAGTAGTGTCCACCTGCAAACATGCATATAATAAAATCATATTTATTGAACAATTTTTTATTGAATTGCTAACTTACAAAGTTGTAACTACATATTTAATCTTTATTTTCTAAGATACATACAGTAGATGGATAATGCTCAATGCTCGATGATGTGGGTGTCACGCTTGTGACACCCTCTGCTCGATATGATGTAGAGGCCTCATGACCTACGTGCCCTGGGGAAACAAACATTCAATATATTAACATGAAAAATTAAATAGTCTAGGACAATAACATGATAATTTAAATAGTACAATGTCTAGATATAAATTGTTATTATACCCCAAAAGGTGTGCCAAGTTGTGTAGGTGTAGATGAAATAATGACTCAAACATTAAGTATACTCCTCATCTACCTACACCAAACAATTTTAATCAAGTATTAGATTGTATAAAGAAAAGTGTGCACTTAATTTATATATCACGCACACACATATATATATGTATACCTAATTGAGATGATCATCCGAGCAAAAAAAAACCACATATGATGTGATATGATCATCTAATGTAGCAGCGGGTACATTTGAAGTGGATCTAGGATCTAGAGTAGGACCCACATACATCTGATGACAACTCATACACAAATTTGTGGCATCGATTGTGGAGCTGATTCCATGTGGGAAGCTTCCTCATTGAGGCTACCCGAGAGGGCACTTAAAGAACCTAATGTGGAAATCAATGTTGTATGTTGCACATTTGCATGAATAGTTGGAGTAACAGGAGGAACCATGGATGGATCTGGTAAGGGTGTAACAGTATGTGCCCCTAATCTGTGTCGTGGCATGCCACCACCAACACACAGGAATGACCTAATGTCAAAATAATTGGGTTTTATACCCAATATAAACTCACAGTATAATTTCTTCAAAAAATAGAAAGGGATGGGTCATAACCTCAATGTGGTGGATGATCAAAAACCATCCACCACCTATCCCAGAATTGTGTATTCATCTGTGGATGCTCACACCACCTAATTGAAATTATTTTTTGGGTAGGATGCATTTGTTCTCGTGTTCTAGGGTTAATAAAATATGGGCATAAATGTGCTTTGGTGATTTTGAGTTCATTTATTTGCTTATAAGTGTATCCATCAGCATAAAAGTGACACAACTGCTCCCTCCGTCTGTGGAATCGATCTAAATCTATATCAATAGATCAAACAAAGTCTTTTGTTGTATCATCTCAAGGTTTTCATTTATTCTTCCTCTCAATTGAGCCTCATCTGATCTAGGGGGTGGAGGTGGAGGCGGAGGTGCAGAGGGTTGAGGTGGGGGATTTTCACCTAGCAAATCATCCATGTCAAAGACATCCATCACAAAGATAGCACCGACATATATATAAAAAATACATTAATTATATACAACTCTATGAACAATAATCTAGTTACATTAAAAAAATGCATTTATAAGTAAAAACATACATATACTTATTGAGCTCAACATTAAATATAATATACTTATTGAATTAAAACATGCATGTACTTATTGAATCTTTAAATGTAAAATTTGAGCATGAAACTTAATCAAAAAAATTCATTGAATCTTCATTTCTATTTTAAATTCAATAATAGATTCATTTCTTGTAAAATGCATCAACTATTTTTTTTCATTTATTTTGGTTTTTATTTTTGTAAAAATTTACTAATATCTTGTAGGAATTTATGAGAGTGACTCTACACAATTCCCAACACCTCCATCTTGTGCATTTAGCTCCACATTTATGTCACAAAGTTTTTCTATACATTCTATTTGTGTATCTTCTACTCTTTTTTTGTACTTCTCTTGCATGTTTGTTTTTTACTAAGGGAAAAACAGGTTTTGAGGGGGACCCGAAACCTCATACACCAGGTTTTGAAGGGACCCGAAACCCTTAGAGTTTGCCAAGATCTGGAACCTACAATGAAACTTTTGCCAGTAAAGATAGGCAAATAAAATCAGTAGACCATATCAACAAATCTGGCATGTGCCAACCAAAAGTCAACACAACCACGAGCAGGAGAAAGCCATTCAGACTAAAATAAAATTATTACAAAACCTGCTCGAAACACAGCTTAAGCCTTTAAGTGAAGTTGATGAACTCCCTCATCCAAACATCGAGGATTTTCTGGGTTCCCCTCCCCATATACATAAAAATCAGGTAGCAAAAGGCTGACATGTCCCTTAACTAGAAATTATCACAATCTAAGTTGGGCCCTTCAAAATTGTCAACATCCAGCAAAACATAAACAAGGGGGTTTTGAAAGGCTCCCCTAACCTTCCATTTGGGTTTTAAAATGGCTCCCAAAACTACCAAACTGAACAGAGAAAACCACAAAAAATCCTTTAGAAACCCCACCTCAATAGGGGAAAGAGAAAGAAAGCTAGACAACCTACCATCCTTTGTTCTCTCACAAAGACAAAACCGGGCATCGATAACCCTACACCAATCCAACCTATCAGCATCAAAACTAGCCAGTTGACCAAAAAATCACTTTACTACCCAATCACCATGCAACCACTCCACCTCCATAGGAGGGCACAACACCTCAAGAGGAGAGCCATGGAAACGAGTAGTAAGAGAACAAACCCTCAGAAAGATACCAGCAAGGGAAGCATCGAGGGTGCACATCGAAGAAACAGGTATGTCGCAAGTGTAAAGCTCCATCTCCAAGGGAACAACCCCCACCTCAATAGGTGGAAAAAATTTATCAGAAGGAGAAGCAACACCAACCGCAACCCAAGATCCAAATAGCCTATGTCAGGCAAAAATACCTTAGAAAAGGAACATCCAGCTCTAACCCCAAAGAATATCTCCACCTCAATAGGAGATAACACCAACATTACAGGCATAAAGAGCAAAAAAGGATACCAAGAAGCCACTGAAACCCTAGGAATATCCACTCGAGTCTATTCCACCTCCATAGAATAGGAGAACAACTCATAAAGAGAAGCACGGGTAAATATCCAAGAGAATACAGTGACAGAGAGGCGGAACAGAGGACCCATGATAGGCTCTGACCACACAAAACAATCCCCAACCCAGCAGGCACCAGTAAGAGACAAGGTCGCTAGCGCAAGGTCTCCAAAGGCAAAACATGCATCACTGCAGCCCTTGCAGGCACCCGAGATTACGGAAGGGAAGGGAAGAAGGGGCCCCGTGTGCTAAACAACCTCTGGCGGACACCACCCACTGCAGACAGCCTATCATTTCCAAGCATCACCATCTTCATCATCACTTTCCCCACCTTCATCTATGTCCTTTGTCACATCGCGGCCCCCCGAAACCCTAGCGTAACTTCCTTTCGCTCTCTCACCCATCATGTTAATTGCATGTTTGTTGCATTCAATTAAACTTGTTTAATTTAATTTATTTCATTCCATGTATTCAATCAATCCCCAATCACACCCAACACAACACAAAATAGAAAAAGGTGTGGATCTAGGAGAAGATGTCTCTCTCTTTTGTGTACTAAATTCAAGCCCATCCACACCTTCTTGTAAATGATGTGTATGTGAAAAGGAGATTGATTTTAGGTTAATGTACATATTAGTTAGGATCACTTTTGTTGCATACCATTTTGGTGAACCAAACTAAGGTTGCACTTGAAATCATTCTAATTTTTCTTATATATATTTTGTGGTGTTTTGTTAGATAGTTAAAAAATTGTGTGCTTTGGTTAAGTATCTTAATTTGTATTTGTAAAATCTAATATGTTTAATGTAGATTAAAAAAAATTAAATATATTTGAAATTTCATTTGCATATTTGTCTTGTCATCACTTTCTTCCACTTGATTTCTTTTTAGGAGAACATGTGCGTTCTAAAACTAACACTTTCCTATAAGTATCATGACCTAATTCTCATAACATAAAATTATTTCTAGAACAAGTTATCAACTAATGGTCTCCCATGCTTTGAGTAGCTCCAGTGTTTAGCCTAAATTTAATAATACAAAAATGGTTTAGGAATTTCAAGAATTCAAGCTTCCTTTTAAATTAATCCCACCTTTCTAACTTCATTGTTCCCTAGACATGGACCACTTTGTGCTAAATGTTCTTGAATCTCGAATTCAAAAGCTAGATAAGTACATCGCAAGATTACAATTTTTTTAATCTTACAATGGTAGATTGAGGGCTCCTCTTATACAAAATATAATGATATTTTTATCCAATGACTCACACAATGTAGAAATTACACCTACCCTAGTTCACATGGTGGATACAAATGTTATGTCATCAAATAGTTTCACAACACTTGTCAAAAATGTGTCCCTTCAAAACCAAACAAGGGCATACATGTATTCTTGTACTAAAAATCAAAGTCATAATTAAGCTTCATTCTACAATTACAATCTAATTTTTACATGCCTATTTTTTTCCTTTCTATCAAGAATATGTTTAGAGACAATAGGGAACCATTATGATTATCCTCATAAGTTTGTACTTCTTTAGGTTGTTGAGAAACAATGTTAGTAGGAGAAATGGCCAAGGTAATCCATGTGAATTTATCAATATTAGCCAACTTAGAAATATTCTAGAATGATGTTGAATATTGGTAAGAGGACTGGGACCCACCATGAGTACTATGACCATTACCTTTTCCCTAACAATTGTGGGAATCATCACACTTATGGGTAATCTGACATCTATCATTTCAATTCCTTGAATAAGGTGATTAGACCTTATTTGAAGGAGGAGGGGAAGTCAATGGAATTTTAAGTAGATCATATAAGGGCTATTAATTCAATGGTCAATAAGAACTTGCAAGAGAGTAACCTTAAATGCAATTTTATTAGCTTTCAATTATATCCACATCATCACATTAGAACATATCATATAATTAGAATACACAGAGAAATGAATAAATTAATAGTGCATCCAAATAAAGAATAAAAAAATTATCTTTTTAAATACAAGCTAAGAACTACAAAAATATACAAGACTTAGATATATTAAGTATAAATTGGGGAGTAATCTCCTCTATGAAAATTCTCCAACAAATCAATTTTATCTAGTCTACCACATATGCAATGATATTGCCACAATCAAAAGGACTATTTACAAAAAGCAAGCAATGCCATAAAATAATAATCAAATCAATGTCCACCCAAAGAGAGAATGAAAGGAAGGCACTTGATTATGTTGACATCCAAAATACTTAAAACGAATCATGAATCTAATATATCAAGTTGTTGAGTCATAGGGAAAGGCCTAAAAGGTTGCTTATGAGTTTCTACATGCACTGGCTAATTAATTTAATTTTTTTCACTATTTCCATCCTCTTATGTTATCATATAGGTTAAAAACTCCTAGGGTTACTCACAATAAACTCAAGGGTTTTTATCCCTCTTTTTCCCATGTCTTTTGGTGTCAATAAAGTGAAGATGACTCCAATGGTGAGTGAAGAGTTAAGTAACACAAGGTTATTATCTAACATCAACATGAAGATCATTTGTGATGAGATAGTGTAGTTTAGAACAACAAAATTTGAATATATGTTTTTCACAAGTTTTGTTATCTAAATTTTTTTTAGCATATTTTCACTTATACTATTATGATAATCGTTTCATAGTATAGTAATATTTCTCACACTAGTTTTATGGTAAAATGTGTGAATCCTATAGATCATTATAACTTTATCCCACCCTTGTCTAACCTTTTATTTAATTTTCAATGTATCCATCCAAATTGAATATATGATGAGTAAATACAAGAATGCATTCATTCTTTCTAGGGTCAAATGGTGTTCAATGCAAAAAAATTAGATGTTATTTCGGAGGAACCTCACATTTATTTGTAGGTTTACATGGAACATTTCTAGGCTTCACATTTCTAGGTTATTTTGGAGGTTATTTGTATGTTTACATGGATTGTGTTTGAGATATATGTTTATGAATCCCATTTTATTGTTTATTCAAATCCTAGAATGATCAAGTATCCTAGAGTATGTAGTAGCCACAAATATTTATGCAAAGTAAATATTTAAAATGAAAGGATATCATGAAGGTTTATATGATTGTAAAATTATTATGTTATATATATGTGAATGTAAACCCTAATTTATAAAAAAAAAAACTTAAATAATACAAAAAACAGAATACAAAATACAAGAAAACGAAAAAATGTCAAGCAGGTGATTAATTGTGTACCTGGGATAGCAATGGGAGGTCAAAAATCAGTGCAAAAATGGGGGCCCATTCTGGTTCTTCCTTCCTCACTACAACTCTGAAGGAAGAAAAAGAAAATGGGGAGAAATAAAACGGGGAAAATGCTTTTAACAAACGAGTCCCTGTTTTTAGAAATGGGGACCCGTTATATTTAAATATTGGGGCCCCATTATGGAATAGGCCGTGGTCATAAAGGGGCCCCATTTTGTTTCGCCTCGGGGCCCTGAAGTAAAATGGGAACCCATTTTGAACAAAACAGGGGCCCATTCTTGGTAGCACATTTCCCAATGCATGCACTTCCCCCTAAGTGGAACTCATCTTCTTGTACTTACCCGCAACTATTGTCTATGGTTGGACAAATACAAGTAACTGACAAAATCCTCCTCTAGACAACAACATTTACATCTCTTCCTTTTGGCCTCCCTTTGAACATTATTATAATTAGTTGACCTGGTTGAAAAGGAGCTGCTCGTGGGATAATTAGGAAAACAAGAAAATAATTCTTGCTACTTCATGGATTCATTGCATTTAGCCAAAAGGGAAATGAGCATTCAAAATTATTGATCCATATACTTAAAAAAATTGTCTTACAACCAAATGGATTGTAAAGGCCTTGGATGGTGAATCTTGTTGGAAACAATTGTCTTGTCATCATATTCAAGCTAAACATTATTATAATTAGTTGACCTGGTTGAAAAGGAGTTGCTCGTGGGAAAATTAGGAAAACAAGAAAATAATTCTTGCTACTTCATGGATTCATTGCATTTAGCCAAAAGGGAAATGAGAATTCAAAATTATTGATCCATATACTTAAAAAAATTGTCTTACAACTAAATGGATTGTAAAGGCCTTGGATGGTGAATCTTGTTGGAAACAATTGTCTTGTCATCATATTCAAGCTAAAATGGTTAGGCACTCTTGAGACTTAGTCAGTTGGAAGGACAAGCTTTTTTGTCCCTTGGATTTGCCCCTTTGAACTCCATTCAAACTACTTGATAGATCAAGCTTAAGTTATGGCCTAAGTTTTGCCTCATTTTCCATCTAGTGGAACCACTTAATTCAAAAAGATAGCACTCCTCTTGCAAGTATATTTTTAAAGGTGAATATCTTTTTAAAAAGAAAATTAAGTTTATTGTGATTTGTGTGAGTACATCAAATTTAACTGAAAAATTTTAACAATAACACAAATCTCAATTCAACCTTTGCCCTTTAGAAAACATTTCCTCTTTGAAAAATCCAACAAAATTGTTACTCTCCAACTATCTTATTTATTGTCTACACCTTACTATAATAAGGTAATAAAGGATTGGATTTTGATTCTTCCCTCTCAAAACCGTTTGTAGGAAATTCAGCCCTACTTTCCTTAGCTCCTCGTTTTAACCTTAAACGAAAATGAAATTTCAACCAGTCTACACGGTACAAGGTGAAGTCTCAAATTTAAAGGTCTAAAATAGGCATTCAATCCCACTTGACGGGTTGAAATGTTCTCAATATTAAACTGCCTATTGGTGAAGACTTTCCTTCATTTTCCCCTGCCTGCACGTTCTGCACTAAAAACAAGTCTATAAAGCACACTTTATGGCTGTGCCCTCATGCCCATAACCTAACCTATGGTACTTTCTCCAAAATCCTTGCTCTTTATCTGTAAATTTGATCTTGAAGATCGGCCTTTTGGACTTTCCCCACAGCACAATGTCATTGCTTATACCATTAGATAAATTATTCTTAATCTCGTTTGGAGATTTTGATGCCTGGTTGCTTTCTGTCGCACTCTTTTTCCCCTCTAAATTGAAACCCCGATGCCCCGTGTGAACTTCTTCCTCCATGTCATCAACTTGCAGTCTATACTCCATGTTAATTATAATCCTTAAAGAGGTTTGGTCAATCGGCATACTCAAATCCAATCATTTAAAGATAATATGTAGGTTAATTACAAATCTAATAGCATCTCTGACGTGGAGTTACAAATGACAATTGTAGTGAATTGTGATCTTCATGCTTTGGGGGTTTGCTCCCATGGTGTTTCCTTGCGCTGTGTTTCAAGGACAATGAAGGCAGGTGAGCCTTCATGCCGGTAATTCTTATGAAGAAACTAAAGCGCCTTCTCAGCTGATCCAAAAGTAAAAGATAATAATGGACATGAATGGTTTCATGCTTCAACTGTCGTCCATCGTTCCCCTGATTGCCGGCTAGCAAATTGCTTGCTTCTAAAGATGGTCCTTTACATCTTTTGACTCGTTTCATTGGTGAATCAGTGATGTGGATGCAACATCTGCTTCTCCACCTATTCTTGTAACTACTTACCCTGTTTGATGAACAGGGGAGTGTATTGATTTCAGGGCAATGACAACTGAAAATCCTTAATCAGTTTTTGGAAAGCATTGTCAAGAAGGAAAACCCAAAGGAAAAAAGAAAGGGAGTTAACTGTGTTGCTAATTTGGTATCGAAATGTTTCTCTGTTGATGTGGACTGATGGTTTTTGCTGTGTTGGGTTTCGCTGGTATGTTTTTAACGAGTTGCTGTATGCTCTTTATGACCTCCTCCATGTAATTCTGAAGCATATTTGATTTGTATCTGGAGCTGTTTTTGTTAGTTTGGGTCCATTATTTTCTTGAAATTCTTGTGGTTAATTCAGATATGAACTGAATGCTAATTTGAGCCACTTATGTACTCTTTACCTCATTAAGAAAATACATTCTTTATGTGATAGTGTTATATTTATTTGCTAGTCTAGATGTGAACGAGGAAGTGTGATGTCGATTTGTTTTTTTAATAATTTGTCGTAGATGGTTCTTTCCTTTTTCAATTTACTTGAAAATCAAAAGTCAAGGATCTCTTGAAATTTTTCTAATTGAAAACAACACTTACAAAACAATATTTACAGATAAGTGCCTCAAGAGCAGTACTACAATAACTCATTTACACCGTCTTTCCTATGAGGAAAACAGGAAGGTGTGCATTATCAGTCCTGAAAACTAGACTGCCATTCTCTACGATTCATGTGTGTACATCATGACTCGACTAAACATATACATAATTATTCCTGCCATTTAGAACGATGCTTCCAGAGGACCCAACTTTTCAAAGGAATTTTTCCGGGCAGAGGCCAGAATAGTTTTATCTGCCACAATGAAATAAGCCGCTCCACTAACTGCATCCACCCAAAAATACATATTTTTTTAAAAACATATTTACATATCATTCAGAATAAATGAAATTCAATTGCCTATAACAAGAAAACAGAGTAATAAATATATACCTAAAGAGATGATATGTGCCTGAGCTACATAGTTGAGATTCGCCCTTGCCCAAGGAATGGCCCGTGCTCCCATCACCTGTTTTCACAATAAATTCATATCAGTCACATTGCATATTACTGAGATTCGAGCATAAAGAAAATTATTAATCAGCAGCACTCACCACAGGGATTGCAGATGCGACAAATGCAATTGCGGCTGCCTTTGCTCCTGCTTTCACTCCATCTATACACAGTACACATATCCAGGTTCACTCTTATCGCTATCATAAGAATACTAATACAGCAGCTAATAAGTGGAAGGTAAATGGGGATTATTACCATGTGAACATTGCTTTGCTCTGTATTCAGCAATGGCATTGGACGTGTTAAGGGGTGAAGTTTTGGATTTCCGAGCCATAGCCTGCCTTCTCACTGCCCACCACTCCCGAGCATTAACTGCAGTAGCCATAACTAAAAATGAGGTTGATATGCTTAGTTTACTCTAGTCTGTTCTACAAATTCCCAAAAAATTCCGTGCAGTCAATTGCAGATGTAATGAAGCATAATGTGGTATAAATAAAGGAGGCGATGGAGGATAAAACCAGGGATACGCCGCGGAAAGCACTTCATTGGGAATGCATGGATACATTTTACAGTATTGTGGGTGCCAACTGATTTGCTTTCTGCAAATCTGGTTTGACAGGTCTAATAATGCCCATCTATCCCTGCAAAACGATATCCGTACGAGGAAAAACATGGTTTACATGTGAACACACAGGCTTTCGCCTTTTTCATAAACCCATCGTCTGGATATGGGCGGTTTACTGTTTTTCGTAGGTACATATTGCCCCTAGTATATGTGCAATTGTACGGGCTTACGTGCTATGACGTGACCAGGTTAGATTAAGTGTACCATCCATTGTGGATTAATGTGAATATAACAAATCCGAGCAAATCTGAGTAGGTACCTAACAGATACCCTACTTGCGTGAACTTTTCACCCCCATTACTATAGGAATCTAAATGACTTCTATGTAGAAGTTAATTGAATAAATTAATGTTATAATGTGTGATTTTATTATTTAATCTTGAATTTATTATTTAAAACTATTTTATCTATTGATTTAGTTAAGATTGATCCGATTTAATAGGAGGCTTACAATTTTATCTAGGTAATATATGTAATTCATTTTTTTTTAATTGAATATTTTTAGGAATTGATTATTATGTGTTAGTCTACAAATCAAAAAGGATTGAGAGTGTGAGTGTGTCTAGGAACATATATTTAAAGATATGATAGGTCAATACTACAATCAACAAATTAGCACCATGTGTACTCGACCACAATTCAATCACATTAAGTCTTAACTCTATCTTAGTCACATCCATTGTATCAATGTTTGTGTCATTGTTTGCATGTTTCAATCTTTGTACATCAAGATGATAGCTTAAGTATTATCATGGAAGTTGACATCCTTCCCTTTGCCCAACTATAAATCTCTTTGTGATTTTCAACATAACCCTACAAGTAAACAAGTGCAAAGGAGGCTTTAAATAAATCATTGGAGATCACATTAATCCCAAAATAGAGCATGGCCTCATCTAGAAATAAGATGAGTTAATAGATCCCAAATAAAGCAACCAAGTTAGTGAGTCGATTATGACATACATATAGCACATGAATGCAATAGCCTATGAATTCATCAAGAGGTTCCTACACCCTTAATTGAGACATTTTTAACTCATGGTTTTGTAACTTTTATTTGTTGGTTTTAATGTTGTTGAACTAATTATTGGGTTCCTGATATAGAAGTTTTGATAGTTAGTTTTGTAGGCATTGTTAAGTTGCCAAAAATACTCTAAATATCTAGTTGGTGATACTCACATAAAGTCTTAGACTTTGCAAGTGTATTGTAACCTTTGATTATTGAACAATACATTGAGTCGCTTCAGAGTGTGGAGTTTTTCTAGATTTCTTGCCATGTAAATCACTATATTGTGCTATATTGGTTTTGTGTTTATTTTATTTTAATGTTAAGATTAGTTTTATTTTGTACCTCTCCTTCCTTTCATTTGGTATCAAAGCCTAATCACCTCAAATTGTTGGTAGTATGGACAAGGGTCTTAAGTACTAATCTAAATAATTAACTTAGATGGGTTTGGTATTAGGATTCATCTAAATAAGATAATAAATTGGTTTTGATTCTCCACTCATGGCCCTAGAGTGTTAGTACAAACTCAAGATGAGCTTTGGGATGGCCTTGGAGAGGCAAACTAAACTCCCTTGATTCTCTCAAAGGTTGAGACAGTTCTGCATGGTTATCAAGGGTGTGGGGACAGAGATCCATGGATCTACCTTCTTTGTGAGGATAGCATGTGATGATACTCTTCTCTACATGTGTCCTTGTTCCTTATGCCTTGTTTAGTTGGGCAACCTCTGGGAGTTTTGTGTCTTTTCATTTAGCCTTATGTTGTGACTTGGATTATTGTTCATGTGTTTGCTTTTTAGTTGTGGTGTTGGTTTTATTTATGTCCTTTGGTTGTTAGGTGTCATCCTAGGTTTAGAGTGTGTGTGTGGGACCTTATGTCATTCTCCAAAGCATGAGGGGTGGACCTTATTGGTTCCACATGGTTAGGTGGTTTGATGCCTTCTTCCAAATTGGTATTTTCTCTTCGTGGGATGTTGGTGTGCATGGAAGTGGATTCTTATCTCTTTAGCTTGAGCATGGATTCTTGGAGAAAATTATAATGTTCTCTTGTATTTGGAAACATCATTGTAATCATATGAACATTAAATATTTATATTGTAATTGAGGCTATGATTCTTCATTGTAATAGATGTTGTATATAGGAGATACATGTGTAAGACATGATCAGTACTTTGGATAACTACTATTCTTGTAATTAGAGATTGTGGTTCTTGTTGGAATAGATTATGTGATTTCTATCATGCTTAATTAAGATGTGAGCTATGTGTTAGACTTGTGTGGATTGATCTTCTTGAAGATGGTTAATGGTGATGTTTAGAGATGTTATGAATATCATATGATTGGTATCATGGAGTAGGTATATTTGGATTTAGAAGTTACAAAATGAACCTTTAATATTAGTTGTATTTCTATGTTTAAATTGCATGAGTAGATCATAATGGGGTAATAGATTATTATAGATGGGAATATACATTATGCTTGAATGGTAGATTAGTAATATGGGTATTTGCCTATGATCTTAGTTTTAATGCATATTGGGATTAACGTGGATAAAAAATGTGGTGGGATTTTATGATGTGTTTGTTTATGTTTCATTATTATGCTAAGTAATGGCATTGAGATACCCAAGGGAATGTTAATCTGTGAGATGTATATTTATTTCCACTTGCATAATTATATTCTATGGTCATGCTTAGTTGATGTAACTATTTATTGGAGATAGTGTTAGTATGCTCTGGTTATCTTGAGATATCATGTGTTGTATTAGATCTTTAAAAAATAAAAATAAAAACTCTTTGTTTCCTTGTTAGTTGGTTAGTTTTCTCTAGAAATATGAATTCATATTATTCCAAGCATGTGTTTAGTTGACTCAAGGTGGAAAAGGGAATGAATTTAGTCAATCAAATTTGAATTTGAATTTTGAGAAAAAAAAAATGGAGTTTTTTTGTGGTGGCAAGCAAAGGTGCATTAGTTAATCAAATTTTAATTTTAAATTTTGAGAATATTATTTAGAACAATTTGATGTACTTAAATTTTGTTAAGAACATTTACATAGTAATGACTCTTTTTTTTCTTATAACACATTATCTAAGCTATGAAGAGTTTACAACTAAGATATATTATTTTTGTTGGTGATTATGTTGAAGGCGTCTCTTATTTGATTCAAATGACTTGCTTGAGACGATGAATGACTGAGCTTGCTCCTTAATTATGCAAGATGACCAAACTGATCTTGATCATTCATTTTCGTTGCCATCAAAATTTCTGGCTTTTTTTTTGGAAGTGCAAACTATTATTACGATAAATGTTTTCCAGTTGTTACTTTTTTTTGTTGAATACATGTCTATTAAACACCTTAACTCCACTTGTCAACTAGTCTCGATTTTTGGTCTAGTACTTTTCACTATTATAAATATTAAATCCGTAGCAATTTCATTCCAAGATTATCATCTACACGAGATATTGTTCAGTTAAATATTGCCATAATTGAAAGAAAAAAAATATGTATAGTAACAGTCTAGATTCAATGAGCCCCATCTAAAATGAATCAAATAAATCTAAACAAGTGTGAATAACACGTATTTAAATCACATTAGCGTTCACCATTAGTCATATAGTTATTCACATTTAAATAAAAATATGGGAAAAGCTTCTAAGAGAGAGTAAAGACTCACGCATATATTTAACAATAATTAATACAAATAGTTAGAATATATTTTAGATAAAAGGTTAAATGAAAATTACTTTTTTATTCTCAGTTAATTTAATAATATTTATATACAAGTATGATTATTTTGGATTCATAAATAATCTAAAAAAATTAAATATACTTGTTAATTTTTTATGGTATTTAAATTATTAAATTTAAGAATGTAAACAAAAATAAAAAATATTAGATTTAAAAATATTTTGAACACATTTTTTAGGTTAATATGTGTAAAAATATATTTATGATTAAAAATAATATTTTTACTAATCCACATGTTTATAGAATGCCAGTGTAAATGTATATTCATTTTGATGCTCTAATGGAAATGTGTAATATGAAGGATATCGGGATCTCTTATGTAGTTGTGCAGCAAGCATTCACTACAACTTAAATGCATGAAAATAACCTCTAAAATGTTAAAAGATCAAGGAGTGGCCTAAGTTTTTCATTGTCATTGTCTTCTAATCATGCATTTGGAAAAATGATTCCTAGAGAGAGAGAGAGAGAGCATATATATTTTAAAATATGAGTAAATGGAATTGTTCAACATTTACAACCATACTAACATTTGTAATCAATTTAACAAAATTATAGATATTTTCTAAAATGGATGCCTATATAATTTTATTAAGATTGTAGTTTTTGTTATCTATTTCCATTTGACGATGTTGTTAAGAAATCATTGTTACTTTCTTGGTGCAACATGTGGACTATCTTGAATGCATGCATATATTTCATGTGTGAAGGTGGGATCTATGAAAAGAATCACAAGGCAACATACTTTTAATATAATTATGAATATAAGTCCTTGGTAGTTGATGTCAATTGATGCTCTTTAAATTGACTATTCTTGTGATTTATGGATTGGTAAGGTCCATGCCATTTGAACAAGAGCCTAGCAACACCCATCGTGACTTATTGGGATGATTTAACTTGTAGGGTTTAATCAATCCACTTTCCTTGAAATATAGACAAATTTAATACATTTTGTGAGATGTCAAGGAATTAGATGGGCATTGTTAGATTGTGAGGTTTCTTAATCTATGAAGTTTTGTTGAGAAACAAATGATTGATAAGGTGTAAAACTATTAATCTCTTGCCTGCGTCCTATTAAAGATAATGTCTAATAAAAAATAGAATTTCATAAATACATTGCACTTGTTCTCAAACTACTAGAAACATGAGATGTCCTGCACAACATTCCACCAATGTCAATCCCATGTTCTAGATCCCATTAGAAAAAGAAAATCATGCATATACTTTATTCATCATTTTCTACTTCCTTTTCTTATTAATTAGATGTATTTCATCATCTAGGAAAAAAAATATGTTAGTACCATATGTAATTTGCATACATCTAAGAGATCTTAAAGGTGAATTGTTGAGTCATTAAGAAAATAATGTATGATCTCTTTATTTTTATTTATCTCCCTCTCTTTATCCGTCTTTCTATATTCCTATCTCTCTATCACTTTTCCTCTCTATAATCCTTTATATAACTCTCTCTCCCTCTCTTTATTCTCTCTTCTATCTTGTCATCTATCCATCTCTCTACCCCTATATCTCTCTCTAGATATCACTTCCCACCTCTACATTTATATTTTCATATCTCCGTCTCTCATTCTCTTCCTCCCTCTACCTCTATATATCTATCTCTTTCGTCTCTATCTCCCTCTCTCTTCTCTCTCTCTCTCTCTCTCTCTTTATCTCTCCCTCTTATTTCAATATCCCTCTCCTTCTCCAACTCTATCTCTATCTCTATCTCCTTGCCCTTCTCTCTTTGTTTCTCTCTTCACCCCTCTATCTATCCATCTTTCTATCCTTATGTATCTGTCTCTTCGTCTCTCTATATTGCAAACATAGTATGAGCCTGTTGATAATTGACCCTAATTATCTTCTTGATTAAGAGGTTTTATTTAAATAATGTTTGGATCCTTTTAAGTATATGCATAGTTATTTGAAGTGATCACTTCTCCATTAAGACCATTGTTATACAATTAACATCATTTGGTAAATAATTTGTCAATTCACATTTTTTTATAATTGTTGACCTTCCATGTCTTTCCGACGTACCCATTGCACACCAAGATGCAATTGCTAGTTTATTTTGTAATGAAGATGCTAAATCTAAATTATTTGGAACAATTTGATACATCTTATTTCATGATGGCTTATATTTTACTACAAAACATTTACATATTTAATATTGATTTATAAAATTTATAACCAAAATTTATTATTTTTGTTGATCATTTATTTTATAACGAAAAACAATTAATACAAATTATTTAGAACAATTTGATATTGACTTATATTTTACTACAGAACATTTAATCTAAAACATGTAGACTTAGAACAGTATCTTCGCCATTTTAATTAAAACTTCACTGTAAATTATAACTTCTAGTTAGAAAACTAGCCTATGTGTCATCCCTCTCAATAGTTTACGTTCCTTTATTTGAAAAGATGGTTTTAGTATTCTCCCGGCTATCCTTCGAACAACTATCCTCTCAATAGTATTTCCAAATATGAATGAGACAGTTTTGACCATTTGTGAAATCTTGGTGTGAGCTGTAAATATACCATCGGTTACAACTGGTTCTTTTACATTTTATTTACTTCAAAGTCAAAAGTGAAGACTACATTGAAATATTTATGATATTTAAATTGAAAACAACACTTTCAAATTCTAAATATTTGACATATATAGTGACAAAAGTACAATAGGTAATTTACAACGTTCTTCCTATTACGAGGAAAATAGGGAGTCGTGAATTTTCAGTCCTGAAAACCATTCTGCTATACACTACGATCCACGTGCTTTATACAATAGCCATTAACAATTACTGGACTACACATATACATGAATGCTCCACAGCACCCAATTTTTCAAGCTGTGAATTTAGAAGGATAATGCTTCCGCAGCGCCCAATTTTTCAAAGGAGTTTTTTTATGAGTAGAGGCTAAAATAGTTTTGTATTCCACACTGAAATAAGCTGCCCCACTGACTGCATCCACCCAAACACATATATCATTCAGGGGAACTCAAATTCCATTGCCTAAAGCAAGAAAAGGAAAGAAAGTAATATATATACGTAAAGAGATGATATGTGCCTGAGTTGCATAGTTGAGATTTGCCCTTGCCCAGGGAATAGCCCGTGCTCCAATCAACTGTTATCATAATAAATTCATATCAATTTCAATTACATTGTCTATTAATGAAAGTGGTAAATACCAGTACTGAACTCACGGATTGCAGAGGCGACAAATGCAATTGCTGCTGCCTTTGCCCTTGCTTTCACTCCATCTGTATACAATACATGTTTAAATCTGGATTCAGTATAGAAAAGAAAAGAAAAGGCTCACCCAGGGCTTTACTAATAACTTTTTTTAATGGGCAGAGCTTCTGTTAAGACTTCTTTTTTCAAGTTGTTTGGGCTTTTGGACCTACCTTCATCATTTGGCATTTTTGGTTGGAGAGGAATAGCAGGATTTTTCAAGATTTTAAGCTGGTTGTCAAGTATTTGTGGTGGAAAATTCTTCACTCTTTTTATGAAACTGTTTCGGCCAAGTGTGACTTGGCTGAACATGTGGATTCGAGAGATGTTGTTCTTTGTGATCGCCTCAATATTCCTCATATAGGGGGTATTCCAAGAGTTCAACAGATCATGCAAAATAGGTGTCAACATCCTCTTTGTAAAATTAGCAGGGAGGGGCATTGGTGCCCTCCTCCTTGGGGGTTTTGAAAATCAATACTGATGGTTCCTCTCATAGAAATCTAGGTAATGCTGGTATGGGTGGAGTTGGGAGAGATCGTTTTGGTATTGTTTAGTTTTTTTCTCTGTTTACAAGGGTCTGTATTCTAACAATTTGATGGAGGCACTTGCCATATTATATGATGTGGAGCACAGTTGTGATCTTGGGTGGCAAAAGGTCATTTGTGAGTCTGGTTCCCAAGTTGTGGTGACTTTGTTGAACAAGCGGCAGTTAGATGATATATGTTGGCAGTTAGCTTTGGTTATTAAACAAATTCTTAATTTGTGTGCTTCTTTGGATTCTATGACTTTCACTCATATCCCCAGAGAATGGAATGGTGTTGTGGATTGTATGGCCAAATGGGCCTCAGACCAAATGTACAATTTGAATATTGTGGATCGGGGCCAATTACCCCTGGAACTGTCCCAAGAGTTGGACTACTTAGTTGAGATTGATAGGGTTGGTTAATGATTGTGCTTTGTATTCCTTTGTTTCTAAATAAATTTTTAACCCTTTTAAGTGTCAATAATAAAGAGGACAATAAGTGGAAGATAAAATATAGGAGTTATTACCTTGTGAGCATTGCTTTGCTATGTGTTGAGCAATGGCATTGGGAGTGTTGGGTGGAGGAATAGAAGCCATGACCATGTCATGTCGACTAGTCTTAAACCACAAATATTAAACAACATATTAAACCTTGAGAATGTCAGTCAACTCTGAGTGTTTAACACTTTTAAGTCTAGAAATTAAAACTTAATGTATGTGGTTTAAACCGTCTTGAAGATCGACCCTTTTGAACTTTTCCCACCTCAGAGTGTCATTACTCATACATTCCCACCACACAGTGTCATTACTCATACTATCGGTCGCACTCTTTTTCCCTATAAATTGAAATCCCGATGCCCCGTGTGAACTTCTCCCTCCATATCATCAACTTGCAGTCTATAATACATGTTAATTATAATCCTAAAAGAGGTTTGGTCAATCGGCAGACTCAAATCCAATCATTTGAAGATAATATGCAGGTTAAGTACAAATCTAATAGCATTTCTGACCTGGAGTTACAAATGACAATTATGGTCAATAATGATCTTCATGCTTTGGGGGTCTGCTCCCATGGTATTTCCTTCGGCTGTGTTTCAAGGACCATGAAGGTTCTCAATGAATTCTTTGCAGCTGAGCCTTCATGCCGGTAATTCTTATGCTGCTCCACCTATTCTTGTAAATGCTTGCCCTGTTTGGTGGACAGGGGAGTATATTGACTCGTGATAAAGACAACCAAAAATCATGAATCAGTTTCTAGAAAGCATTGACAAGAAGGGGAAACCCAAAGGAAAAAAGAAAGGGAGTTAATTGTGTTGCTAATTTGCTATGGAACTGTTCCTCTGCTGACATGGACTGATGATCTTTGCTGTATTGAGTTTCGCTGATATGTTTTTAATGAGTTGATGTATGTTCTTTATGAGCGTCTCTATGTAATTCTGAATCTTATTAGATTGTCTGAATAGTTGTTTTTGTTAGTTTGAGTATTTTATTATTATTAAAAAATTTGTGGTTAATTCAGATACGAACTGATGCTCATTTGAGCTATTTATGTGTCTTTACCCAATTTAAAAAACATTCTTATGTGGTGGTGAGTTATATTTATTTACCATGCCTGAAGGCGAACAAGAAAGTTAATTATATATGGTGGATCGTTCTTTCCCTTTTTATTTTCTTGAAAATCAAAAGTCAAGGCTCCATTGAAACTTTTCTAATTGAAAACAACACTTACAATTCACAAATAAGCGCCTCAAGAGAAGCACTACAGTAACTAATTTACACCGTTCTTCCTATTGCGAGTTGAATACAAAGGTGTGTGTATTATCAGTCCTGAAAACTATCCACCCATTCTCTACCATTCATGTGTCTACACCGTAGCTATCAACCATGACTGGACTACACATTAATCATTCCTGCCATTTAGAACGATGCTTCCATGGGACCCAATTTTTCGAATGAGTTTTTCCGGGCAGTGGCCAGAATAGTTTTATCTGCCACAATGAAATAGGCTGCTCCACTGACGGCATCCACCCAAATACATATATTATTCAGGTGAACTCAAATTCCATCCCCCACTAACAAGAAAAGAAAACAAAGTAATATATATATTATATACCTAAAGAGATGATGTGTGCCTGAGCTGCATAGTTGAGATTCGCCCTTGCCCAAGGAATGGCCCGTGCTCCCATCAACTGTTATCATAATAAAATTCATATCAATTACATTGCACATATACTGAATAGGCAATGCTAATATTCAGGGCAAGGCTGACTAAGAGGAGTAATCACCAATACTGACCACGGGAATTGCAGATGCGACAAATGCAATTGCGGCTGCCTTTGCCCCTGCTTTTACTCCATCTGTATACACACACACATATCCGGGTTCATTAGAGTAAAGAAAAGCCTTCCCCTGCTTTCCTAACAACCAGTTTACCTCTCGCCACCATCATAAGAATACTAAAATAGAAGCTAATAATTGGAAGATAAGTGGAGAATATTACCGTGCGAGTGCTGCTTTGCTCTTTATTGAGCAATGGCATTGGGCGTGTTGAGGGGTGAAGAATTGGATGGCACAACCATGTCCTCTCTTCTCACCGACCACCACTCCCGTCCATTAATTGCAGTAGCCATAACTGAAAATGAGATTGATATGCTTAGTTTAATCTATTCTGTTCTACAAAATTCTCACACACAACTTCGGTGCAGTCAATTGCAGAAGTAAAGAAGCATTGTGGTATAAGTAAAGGAGGCGATGCAGGATAAAACCAGGGTTCCGCCGCTGAAAGCACTTCATTGGGAATGCATGGATACATTTTACAGTATTGTGGGTGCCAACTGATTTGCTTTCTCCAAAATCTGCAGATCTGCTTTGACAGGAACAATTATGCCCATCCCTCCCTTCAAAATGATCTCCGTACGAGGAATAGCATGGTTTACATGTGAACGTGACGACACAGGCTTTCGCTTTTTTATTAAACCCACCGTCTGAATGGGTGGTTTACTGCTTTTCGTACGTACCATATTCACCATAGTTTATGTGCAATTGTACAGGCATACGTGATATGACGTGATCTGATCAGATGTAAGTGTACCATCAATTGTGGATTAGTGTGAATCATGTGTAGTCTGAATGTTATATGATTTAGTGTAAGTTTAGGGTTCATTTTTTTTTTTGTTGTTTTTGGACATTTCAGCATGCATATGTAGCATCATATTTAATGATGTGGCCTAAAACTTTAATTAAAGCAATGGAAGTTGTAAAAATTCAGAGTGATTTGAAATTTCTACGTCAGATTTTGAGAATCACGTATTTAGGGTACTTATTTTGCTGCCCTCTGATAACTAGGATTTTTTTTTGCCCTTGTTGTTAGAGGCACTCGTATGACTACACCTTGTTTTGAAGGGAATTTACTCTATGGCAAAGTAAAGAACTTAAATGGTATCCTCTTGAGTCTAGCTCGACTCCACCACATTTGAGTTTTTAGACAAACAAAGAATATTTTATTAAAGTTTACTATTGTTCAAGTTTTTAAATTGCAATCTTATTTGATTTTTCAATATAAAAATAATAATTTGAAAAAATTAATGTTTTAGTTAGATGTATTTTATTTGAACATAGTAGAATTTATAAATTGATTATTAGAGTTTATAAGTTGATTATTTAGTAGTGTTTATGACTTTTTTTACAATATGTATTCTAAAATTATTATTAAAAAAATAATATCTATTTCAAGATTATAGCAAATTTTTAAACAATTATTTAATTTCAAAATTTTGAATTAGCTAAAGAGATACCTATTTAAACTTTATATTTTTTGAACAAAGTATGATGTTCAAAATTAATTAATAATTTGAATTCTCAAATGATTAAAAAATATTTTCTTGTAAATAAATTTTATAAATCGATAAAATACATACTAAACATTTTTATATATAAGAAATTTTTTTAAAATTTATTAAATTTTATATTTTATATTTTCCTTCTCAATCTGAAATTTATATTTTGTATTTTATTTATTTAATTATTTTTGGTCATTTTTCTTTAGTATAATGATTAAATATAAAAATAGTAAAAAATTGTTATTTTCATTAGTATGTGACATTAAATCTTAAATTTTACAAGGACATAACAAATTTTGCTGAAATTACGGCTCAACTCATTATCTTAGCTCCTAAATAAATGAGTTGGCATAGAATCCTAAATAAATGAGTTGATATATAATGATTCATGAGGAAATGAAAAATATTGTAAAAAAAGAAAAATATCTTCTTCAAATAAAAAAGTAAAGATTGTAAAATATATTAACACTACAATAAATAATTCTTAAGTAAATAAAGTAGACTATCATTTTATAATTAGATATGTCTAATATATTATTTAAAGTATAAACAAAACAAAACAATCGAGGAAGAATTTATTTAAGTAAAATTTAAATTTAAATCTAAAAATGAATAAGCAATCTTATACAATAAAATAATTTTCAAATTAATTGAAATAATCAAGTAGAAAAAGAAACAAGTCTTAAATAATTTTGAAGTAAAATAGAATAATTGTGTAGGTAAAACAATCTTTAAGTAAATAAAAATTAAACAATTGCACTCAAAATTAGATTAAGCGTTTTTTTTTTTTGATGTAAATTTTTTATTTTATTTCTAATTATGATACATTAAATTGTTTTCTTATTCTTTAATATTTTTTTTTTAATTTCATATATTCATGTACAACTTATAGTTTTAAATTAATTTGCATTCATTCATGTTTAATTTTTCGCATTTCAAACTCAATTCATTTATATTATACATTATTATTAATAAAAAAAAATTAATTTCTAGAATTTTGTACCCTCTAATATAATATTCTTGCTATCAGCGTAGGCATTGCAGCTCCTTTTTGTGCAAGTGCTAGTTGTTTATGTAGAAGTTAATTGCATAAATAAACATACATATTGTATAGATGTTTTTTTTGTGTTTGGTAATGGGTCGAAGCCAAATCGCTTTTGACTAGAGCTATAAACCAATGAGACCACATTTTTGAGAGGCCTCATCCTCATATTTGTTCAACAATAACACCCTTGTATCTCCTTGTGCCATCTCATCTTCCACGCCCAGGCATCACCTTATCTCTCCATTGCTTGTTTGTGGGATACATAGGGCTCGAGAAGACTCGAACCCAAGACCTCCCATGTAGGAGGCTCACAGCTAACTGCTATATTTTGGGGTCATCCCCACATATTGTATAGATGTTATAATGTGCACAATTTTATTATTTAGCTATTGAATTTATTATTTAAATTGTCTTATATATAATTTTAGTTAAGATTGGTTTGATTTAATAAGAATCTTACAATCTTATTTAGGTAAGATATGTAACCTAGTTTTTTTAATTATATTTGCTTAGAATTGATCATTATGTGTTAGTCTATATATCAAAAAGGATAGCGAGTGTGAGTGTATCTAAGAACATGTATTTAAGAACATGTCAATTCATTACTATAACTAGCAAATTAGCATGATGTATTTACACTTAGAGTACTAAATCAAAAATTCTATCAAGCCAAGTCTCAACTCTATCTTAGTCACATCCATTGCATCAATATTTTGTACCATTGTTTGCATAATTCAATCTTTATACATCAAGATAAGGGCTTGAGTATTATCAAGAAAGTCAACATCCTCCCCTCAAACCTACTACAAACTTTTCAGCTAAATTATGCAATCAAACAGATGGAAAGGAGTCTAATATATCTTAGGAGATCCCATTAATCCCAAAAAATAGCATGACCTCATCTAGGGATAGGAGGAGGTAATGGATCTTAAATATTGAATCGAAGTTAGTGAGTGGATTGTGACAAAATTATGGAACGTGGAAGGAATATGCTAATTATAGCCTACGGGTTCATCTAGAGGTTCATGCACCGCAATTGAGGTGGTTTTAGTTCATGGTTTTGTAATTGCCATTTTATGGTTTTATATATTGTTTTTCCTACTTAATGGATGCTTGGGATGGAGGTTTTGATAGTAAGTTTTGTTATTATGAGGATCCAGTTATTACTGAGAAGGGGGTTGAATCAGTGATAAAACAAATATGCAACACTTCACAAAACTATACTGGTAACTACTCAAACAATCTGCTACGCTAAATTAACAAACCATTCACTCAAGTATTCATCAATATGCAAACGAAGTAAAGATATCAAATGCATAAATCAACAATGCATCCACCACATGAACATGGAGATTTTTCACGTGGAAACCCAATTGAGAAAAACCACGGTGGGGATTAACACCCACAAAGTATTTGCACTCTTTTGGAATATGTCTGGTTAAAGGCCTAACCTAGTTAAGAGCAGACCCTGTTAGGAGTCACCCGGTTAAGGGATTTTGCCTCAGCCCTGTTAGGAGCTCTACCCTGTTAAGGGTAACCTTGTTAGAGGATTTCAAACTCAAGTTAATGAGCCACCCAGTGAAGGGATTGTTCAATTGCTAAAGATGATAAAGATGAGACCATTGCTAAACAAATTGAAGATTCGTATGAACAAGAAGATGGAGAGAAATGCTATTATTGCCAAAAATCTATTTGACACTCTCAATTCTATTGGAAAGAATGACAAAGAAATAGATAAGAGAGCCGCTCGAAGAGTGATTACAACCTCCTTAGTAAGCCATCAATTGAGGAAGGCTCGTCAAATGAGACAAACTTGTGTTGATTTTAACATTAACTGTAAAACTTTGGATAGAGCACTTGCACGAAGACAAAGACTTGACGATCCACTTCAACAAGATACATGGGCTTTTGGTGGGAGGCTTCTACGTGTTGATAGAATGTTGACTGACAATGTGAAGGAGGAGATTCAACAATTTTGGCACTCTAATTCTAGAGTGTCACCCAATGTAAAGGATGTTTTGAAATTAAGAACTGGCAACCAAGATCGCACACCGCATCCCAAACATTTCTTGGAATCAAGCCAAACAATGTTGTACAAAAAATTTTGTGAATTACATCCAACTTTGCAAATATCACAAAGGGCCTTTGAATCTTTGAAACCATTTTATTGTGTTCCTCTTAAGATTCGCAATACTTGTTGTTGCAAGTACCATGTGGAGTTTTCAATGTACCATGAACTTTTATGTCATATTCGTTCTACGATGCATACTAATGAGATTTTGCAGGAGTGTGGTGCAATGCTATTTTTGAGATCATCAAGAGACTTGCAAGATCTATTTTTATGCCCTAGAGATGATGGCTTCTATTTCTATAGAAATGATTGTTTGAATGAGAAGTGCTCAGAATGTGGTGGGTTGTCAAAGTTTGTTTCATGTTTTCATGAGGGCAGTGAAGATGAGTTTGGAAAGAATTATGTTGAGAAAAAAAGATATGAGATAGTGAAATATACTTTGAAGAGTGGAGGTGAAGGTTCTAGATGCAAATTAGTCTCAGGAGAAGTGAGTATTGTTGATTTTATTTTGGATTTTAAGGAAAACCTTTTCTACAAGTATGCAAGGCACACCCATAGGTCTCAGTGGTTGGATCAATAGTTCGGGATGTGTAAGAACTCTTTCCCAATTGGCACTATTGTATCGGTGGTTGATTTTATAGAGAACTATACATTGCAACCACAGAATGAGGTACAGTCTCAGTACTACAATTCAATCTAGATTGATATTTTTGTTCACATTATACATAGACATGCTTCTGATAGTACAGAAGAGGACATGAAGATAATCAGGGAGTATCATTTTTATATGAGTGATGATAGATCACACTCCTCCGAGTATGTGCAACATTCTTTCGAGAATTTTTTTGAGTTCTTGCATGAGAAAGATATTGCAATTGATCGACATATCATATGGTCATATAATTGTACGGGTCAATTCAAGAATGCCCGTATGTTTTATTGGTTGAGTAGAATGCATGTAGAGAGGCGTATACCTCATATTTGGTGTTTTTTTGAGGCAGGGCATGGGAAGGGGGAGCATGATGGAAGAGGTGCATGTTTGAAGAGAGCTCTAGTTAAGGAGCAATTGAGGATTTTAGGTGCAAATTTCTCTGATGCACGTTCTATTGTTGATTGGTGTAGTTCAGCATTGTCACATGGAGGTACTCTTGATTCAGTAGTGACCAAATTCTTTTGGTTGGTTGAGGAGGGCACAGTGGGAGATAGATTGGATTTTCAAATAATTAAAGGTTCTTCAAAGATGTATTCATTTCTCAGCTTAGATGCAAGAACATGGACCATTTGGACATGAGCATTGGCTTGTCTTTGTCAGAGTTGTGTTCGGTGTGATTGGGATCAGTGCGAGTCAAGTAAGTGGGTTGATACATGGGTTCCCCAATATCTAGCTACTTTATCTCAAACAATATCCTTGTCAAATGATGACAAGGAAAGTTCACTTGAGTATGACCGTCTATCAGATCTTGTATAGCCAGGACATGTTTTTACAGTTGTTGCACCACAAGGGAATGAAGAGAGATCAAAATATTGGTTGGCACGATGTGTACAGGGAAAACAAAAGCTAACACAACCAGTGACAGATGATGATGGGTTCACATATCCTACAGGTTTAGTTGTTGTTGTGGGAACTTGGTTGCAAACATACATGATTAGAAAGAATGGCATACTTGCATTTGAAGACTATGAGAGACACAAAACCATTATAATGTATTCACACCTTATTATAGCTACAAATGTCAAGTTGTTGAAGCATCAAGGAAAACCAAAGACCAAAGAGCTATGGACAGTGACTACTGTTGATCATGAAGCAATACCAGATACTCTTAAGCAAAGAGATGACCCTTCAGGCATACTTGAGTAGTTGGTCTTTAATGGTGCCTTATTTTTTTTTATCATGCATTTCATTTCAAACAATGATCATTAAACCTTAATGTTCAAGTTTGTTACGTATATATTAAGGATGTGTTCAAAATGGAGGTCTATTGATGAACTTTTTTTTTTAGCAACACGATTTTTCCATGCACATAGCGGGTACACTCGATATAATCATAAGGGACGTATTTTTGCAACACGACTTATTATCATGCATTTGATGAGCTTTACAATTTTTATTATTAGAGAACACTATTTGACAATTTTTCATGAAATAATTATCTCAAAACCTTTATGCTCATGCAGGTCTTTTTTGATGATATACAACAGTATCACATTATGATTTTTTTGTCAACATAGTGGGTTATGTTGATATAATTCAAAGGGACGTATTTTGATGGTATATAATCTTGCCCTTTCATTTATTATCATGCATTTCAGTTGAAGTGATTATCATAAAGCCTTTATGTTCATACATGCATTTTATGTGTAGACTAACAATTCTTAAAAATACAAGTTCATACTAGATCATTCGTCGTTGACAAGACCCTCTCTTGGTGATGGTACATATTCCTTTGTGCATTAATGAGATTAAATTTTGTGCATAAACATTAAGTCAAGTGAATGTATTTCTATTTAGAAATGACCATATCTACTATCGTCTTCAACCATGCAAAGAAATGCAGTGAGAAGGGATTTAATCAACACGTGTCTTTCTTCAAAGTTATGCTTGTATACTTTGCAAAGAAACTGGTAAGTTTCGTAATTATACAATCTTGTACATCTTAAAAATGTTTCAAATGATCTATTTATAATTTGACAAACTAATTTGTATTAAGTGTTATAATTTGTTTCTTGTAGCACATTCATTCCGCATAAAAAGGTTACTTATTTTGGTCTTCATTTATATGGAGGCATTGTTGTACGTAATCTTTTCTCTTAGGACACGAGGATGTCTGATGCAGATGAAGTGGGATGTTGTATTTGTATATGGATGTGAATTGATGTAACTTTGTTATGATGATATACAATGTCCATGAGCAAATTGGTTTAGTTATATTGATGATATACAATGTATCTGTACATGAGTACATTGGTGTAGTTGTATTGATAATGAAAAAAAAATCATGTTTGCATATCCCTTCATAGATGTCACATGCAAGTGTAATGGTAATTATGTGTAAACAATACATGGAAATATTGATGATCATTATGTGTCTACAGTGTAATGCTTGCTTATCTATATTTTTCATTGAACAAGTCAGGGCCACAGATTCCAAGATAGGCTTTTGTAGGGACCCCTCTTGTGGCCCCGTAGGTTCAAATGGATCATTCGCAGGTCCACGAATTCTGAGTTAGGGCCCATCAAAGTTTGACAATTTTAGCACTTAGGGTGCTCAAGGGACAACGTCGGTAGGGTATGACCCCAAGAATTCGACCGAGTGGGGGGGGGGGGGGGAAATAGGAGCATGCATAGGGTAATAATGCCTAACTGGACATGTCGGATCCGACGGTTCATCATCGCGATGAGAAGAACGAGAAATTGGCCACGAGACAACATTCGAATGAATGAAATTGATGATTTTTTTGCCAACAGAAACATTGCTACCCTAATAAAACCGTAGGGAAAATTGAAAAATCAAGATAGGATTTTGTAGGGACCCCTCTCGTGGCCCTGTAGGTTCAAACAGATCGTTCTCAGGTGCCATGGATTCTGAGTTAGGGTCCATCAAAGTTTGACAATTTTTAGCACTTAGGGCGCTCAAGAGACGACTTTGGTAGGGTATGACCCCGAGCGTTCGACCAAATGGGGGGGAAAAATAGGAGTATGCATAGGGTAATGATACCTAAGTAGACATGTCAGAGCCAATGATTCCTCATCGCGATGAGAAGAACGAGAAATTGGCCATGAGACAACATTCGAATGAATGAGACTAACGATTTTTTTGCCAACTGAAAAATTGCTGCCGTAATAAAACCGTACATAAACCTAAAAAACCGAGATAGGCTTTTGTAGGGACCCCTTTTGTGGCCCTATAGGTTCAAACAGATCATTCACAGGTGCCACGGATTCCAAGTTAGGGCCTGTCAAAGTTTGATATTTTTTAGCACTTAGGGCACTCAAGGGATGACGCTGGTAGGGTATGACCTCGAGCGTTTGAACGAGGGGGGGGGGGGGGAATAGGAGCATGCATAGGGTAATAATTCTTAATTGGACATGTCAGAGCCGACAGTTCGTCATCGCGATGAGAAGAACAATAAATTGACCATGACACAACATTCGAATGAATGAGACTGAGGATTTTTTCACCAACTGAAAAATTGCTGCCCTAATAAAACCGTAGGGAAACTTGAAAAACTAAGATAGGCTTTTGTAGGGACCCCTCTCGTGCCCCGTAGGTTCAAACGGATCATTTGCAAGTTCCACGGATTTCTAGTTAGGGCCCGTCAAAGTTTGACAATTTTTAGCACTTACGACACTCAAGGGACGATGTCGGTAGGGTATGACCTCGAGCATTCAACTAAGTGGGGGGGAAAAATAGGGGCATGCATAGGGTAATAATGCCTAACTGGACATTTCGGAGCCGACGGTTCATCATCGCGATGAGCAAAACGGTAAATTGGCCACGAGACAACATTCGAATGAATGAGACTGACGATTTTTTTGCCAACCAAAAAATTGCTTCCCTAATAAAACTATAGGTAAAATTGAAAAACTGAGATAGGATTTTGTAGGGACCCTCTCGTGACCCGATAGGTTCAAATGGATCATTCAAAGGTGCCACGGATTCCGAGTCAGGGCCCGTCAAAGTTTGACAATTTTTAGCACTTAGGACGCTCAAGGGACGACGCTGGTAGGGTATGACCCCAAGCGTTCGACCGAGTGGGGGGTCAAAATAGGATCATGCATAGGGTAATAATGCCTAACTAGACATGTCGAAGCCGACAGTTCATCATCACAACGAGAAAAATGAGAAATTGGCCACGAGACAACATTCGAATGAATGAGACTAACGATTTTTTCGCCAACCGAAAAATTGTTGCCCTAATAAAACCGTTGGGAAACTTGAAAAACCAAGATAGCCTTTTGTAGGGACCCCTCTCATGGCCCCGTAGGTTTAAATCGATCGTTCACAGGTACCACAGATTATGAGTT